>NC_048294.1:1853705-1862916 GCF_009762535.1 Notolabrus celidotus
CTTGGAGTCAACCAGTCAGATAGCAGCTGTGGTTTTCTCGCAGCATCGGGTTAAAGGTTAAACTCACAGGTTTGTTTGGATTGTTGCACACTCCTCGGTCTCTGTCGCTCAGAATCCTTGGACCTTGTGAACAAATCCCCATCCAGTAACAAGCTAGACCGTACTCTACGTTCTATTATTAACAAAGACCCAACATCAAGACCGGATCAGATCCGGTCCCATCTTCCAGACAGGACTCAGTCTGATCTCATCTTAATCCACCATGAGCAGAGCACTTTGCAGCATTTAGCAAGTTACAGTGGCAAGGACAAACTTCCTTTAACAGGCAGAAACCTCCAGCAGGACCAGACTCATGTTAGACACACATCTGCTGAGACCGTGTTGGAGAGAGAGAGAGAGGGAGAGAGAGAGAGAGAGAGAGAGAGAGAGAGCGAGAGAGAGTGAGAGAGAGAGAGAGTAAGAGAGAGAGAGAGAGAGAGAGAGAGAGAGAGAGAGAGATGAAGAGGGATAAAGAGGGAGAGAGAGAGAGATGGATGAAGAGGGATAGAGGGAGATGAAGAGAGAGAGAGAGAGAGAGAGAGAGAGATGGATGAAGAGGGATAGAGGGAGATGAAGAGAGTGAGAGAGAGAGAGAGGGATACAGACAAAGAGAGAGAGGGATAGAGAGAAAGAGAGATATAAGGAGATAAAGAGAGAAATGAGAGAGAGAGAGAGAGAGAGAGAGAGAGAGAGAGAGAGAGAGAGAGAGAGATATTAAAACAGCTGCGGGTCAGTTCTGTGCTCTCTCGTCCATCAACACCCACCGTGTGTATCTGATCCGGAGGGCTCTGACTGCCGGATCCAGTGGAAGTTAACACATTGACTAGAATAGAAATCAGATCCGGAGCTGTGACGGATCAGAGACGGATCTGGTGGAATCTGGCTGTAAGCGTTTTTTCTCATTTTGAGTACAAGCAGCAAGGTCCTCCCCTTCCCTCCTGTCACTCACTGTGGCCTGAAGTTCTTGCTTCTTTCCACTACTGCAGAGTCTGACTGTCTTAACCTCAAATAGTTAAACCAAGACCAGTTCCCTCTTAAGAGTTTTGTGAAGTTCCATTTTGGCTTTTAGTTCTGCAGAGAGCACCTTGAGCTCTGCTGGATGTCGTAATGATTAATGGTCCTCTTAATGGTTTCTTATTTATTGTAGTCCTGATTGGTCCTGGTTCAGTTGGGAGTCAGACATCCTGCTGAAGTCCTCACCAAGGTTATAAGGAGATTTACTTCCTCATGTGATAATCTCAGATTGAATTCTAAAGGTCGAGAAGAGACTTCAAAACTTGATGAATTTTTCCAATCAGCCTAATTAGCTCTGACATTCAAGAGATAAAGATTAAACAGAGAACATAAAGATTTCCAAACTGGGAGTGTGATTCAAAGTTGAGGCCGTGAGATCCAGTAGTAAAGCAGAGTGATAATAGTCTAACTTCAAGGCTGTGGATGTTGTGATTTAAAAGCATAATAATGCAGTTAGAGCTGAAGCACTGAGAGCAGAGTGAGCACCTTATTAAAATGCAAATGCTTCTCGTTTATGTTTAACTCATGCTCAATAAATCAGGCCCCAAAACTCACAGAAATGTATGAACACATCAAAAGTGAGGGGAACTTTCATTTGAAACTGCTTTCAAGCCTGTGCATGACAAAACGGCTCCACAGCGCCCCCTATGGTGTTCAAACATTCAGCCCCTAAAGCTGGTTTCACCTACATGCATGAAATTTGGCAGGAAGATGTATCTTAACCAGAGCTACAAAAAGGTCTCTTACACTCATGTTGAAAAACAAACAGGAAGTCAGCTGTTTGGATTTGAATTTCAAAATAATGCAATTTTTTAGCGATTTTAAGGGTCGATATTAAAGTGGACTCCTCCCAGGAGCTTCTTCTGATCTACTCCAAATCTGGTCAGTAAATTGAAGAGATATATATTTATTTTCAGTGAGAATTTTGAGTTTTAATAAGTCTGATTGTATTCATGCGACACCATTTACACGACCAGCTGCATTGGAGTTATCAGGACAAGTCCCAATCACACATTTTCCCCAAAAAGACTGCACAGAAAGATTTGTTTGCTTCTTCACAGAACTTACTGTAGTTGTTTTTGTTTCGATGTCTGACTTAGTTGCTGTGTATGATTGGAAACCATTAAAAATCGTTGTTCTTTTTTGCAAAATAGCCCTCTAATGCAGCTAGAGAGATTCTGTCTCATTAGAAATAAAAATCGACGTTGTAGTGAGATGTGTAGAATAATAATCTGAATCTAGAAGCAGCACAACCGAGCACTTGTAGTTAGCTTTCTGTCTTTGAAATATGGTGGCTGGGAAGAGCAATGCAAATTTACAAAGGATGAAACACTTTTACAAAGTTGGAGACAAATTTACATTTGGAAAACATTTTTACATTTTATAAAACAAAATGACATTAAACACTTTTACCAAGGACAAAACAAATGAACATTTAAGAAAACAAAGTCACAAAATCAAGACACTTTTAAAGAGACGGAACATCTTTCCCAGAAATAAATTTACAAACGGCAGATTGAAGGAATGTACCAAATACAGGAAGTGATCAAGTGAGCGGTTTGTTTTGGCAGAGAGAAACGGACTCTCCTGCCAATCACAGGTCATTCTGATGTGTACTTTCAAAATAAAAGCCGAATGAAAAAAAAAAAAAAAATCCATATAATTCTGGATATTTTCAATCAAATATTATGAACAAATCTCAGTTTCCACTGACTGATTTTAATTCAGACTAATAGAGGACAACCTCATAATGTAATGTAGCCAATCACAGCTTGATCTGATGTGTCCTTTCAAAATAAAAGCCATTTGAAATTTGAAAAAACTGTGATAATTCTGGATATTTTTAATCCGATACTATGAACAAAACCCCAATTTCCACTATTAGTCTGAACTATACTGAGTCAGTCGAAACTGAGTTTTATTAATAATTATCACTATTTTTCAAATTTCGTTTGGCTTTTATTTTGAAAGGACACATCAGAATGAAGTGATTCAGAATCAGCTGTTTGTAATTTTGTTTCGGGACTGGTAAAAATGTTTCCGTCTCTTTAAGAGTCTTTCTGATTTTGTTCATTTGTTCGGTTCTTGGTAAAAGTGTTTTGTCAATGTCATTTTGTTTTATAAATTGTTAAAGTTTTTTCCAAAATGTAAATTTGTCTCCAACTTCCATCCTTTGTAAATTTGCATTGCACTTCCCATTCCCACTTCCCATTAGACTGCAGTGATATAAGCCTTTTACAGTGAACTACAAAAGCAAATCCCCATTTTTAATACCTTCTAAGTCATTATGACGCCAGCTTTTGTTATAAATAGAGACCTCGGTTTATAAATATAAGGTTTTTCCTTTAAGTGTCTTCAACTTCCTCAATCTGTTAATCATATTTGAAGCCTTAAACACAAAACACCCCCCATTGCCTTCAAATCAAAAGCTACAGCTCAGTCCAAGTTTTGTTATTTTTTCTAATCTGGGCGGCTTTAAAGGTGACATATCATGCAAAATTGACTTTTTAATGGTTCTTTACCTGAAATATGTGTCCCTGTCTACAAACCCCCCGAGAATGAAAAGAATCCATTCTGCCCCTGTTCTGATTTCTCCACCTTTCTGTAAATGTGTGTGAAACGAGCCGTTTCAGACTTCAGTGTTTTTGTTACGTAACAACAATATCCGGTCTGTCACGGAGTCAGAGCTCGGAGCTTGTTCAGCCCATAGACTGTATAAAATAATACTGAATCCCTCCTCTGTTTTTCATTACCTGCACAAATGTGTGCTAACAAGGAGCTTAGGAGGGAGGCATGCTAGTTGTAGGCTGTCTTAATAAACACAAAGGTCGGTTTTACTCCCCACGTCTGCAGATTTGAAGATCTAGTGGATGATTTTTATTTGTCATGGATAAGTGCTAGCGCTAGTTAGCATAGCCACATAGCTACATGTTCATAGCTGTAGCTGTAGCTGTGTACCAAGACACACGTCTACATACTGACAAATAAAACAACAAGAAACACTAAATCTGTGACCAATCCTTCATAAAAGGTCCTGCTGCCTTTCTGGCAGAGGTCGGTTTTACTCCCCACGTCTGCAGATTTGAAGATCTAGTGGATGATTTTTATTTATCATGGATAAGTGCTAGCGCTAGTTAGCATAGCCACATAGCTACATGTTCGTAGCTGTGTACCAAGACACACGTCTACATACTGACAAATAAAACAACAAGAAACACTAAATCTGTGACCAATCCTTCAGAAAGGTCCTGCTGCAGGCGCCTCTCCGTCAGGATCAGATTCAGAGGGTTGAAGTAACGTGATCTCTGAGCAGCCGTGTATATTCAGCCAACATGTAAACATTAGATCAACGTGCTGGAGAGCCGAGGCACATCCACTTCCTGAGGGGGCGTGGTCAGAGGGAAAACAGAGTGTTCTCATGAGGAATGCAGAAGAGGACTTTTCAGGCAGACCAAAATCTGATTTCAAAGTGTTTTTTTGAGCATAAACTTTAAAGACATGTTTTGGGGACCTCTTAGACCAATATATGTTGATGAAAAAAGCGTGATATGTCACCTTTAAAGGCGACTCATCTCAAGCTCCTCTCCCAGCATCCATTTTTGTTCCTCTCCCCAGCTGAGGAGAAATGAACTGCCAAGATGGTCTTTGAATTCTACTTTTCCAGCCAAACCAACAGAAATATGTCACATCAGGAACCGGCTGCATTAGGAGACGAGTGGAGCTTTAATTAAAGCTTACTCACTCGAGACGACAGACAAAGTTCCTTCAAGTGCATCAGACTCTAAATTAGAGCGGGAGAGATGTGTTGTGGAAAAAACAAGAGTTACTTCAGTCGTGTGTCAGGGGGAATGTTTTATTGTTCCGGGTCGTCTGAGGCGTTTATTAAAAAAACCTGACGTCGCCGTGAGCCGTCCTCGCTTTTAAAGAGCCGCTACCTCTCAGGAAACGACGGGTGAAAAGGGAAGAGACGGAACAATGGAGGTAGAGGACGAGGGAGAGGAATGTTGATTAAATCAAACACGGGGTAAAAGAGGACGAGACAGACAGAGGATGAAAGGATGAATAGAAACGATGATCCAGGGAGAGACGGGGAGGGGAAGAAAGGGCGCAGGAGGATAAGCACGGGATTTTAGGGATAAATCATAAAACACGAGGTGGAGAAACGAGGGATTTATGGACGGGGAAAAAAAGGGGGAGGAGATGAATGAGGAGACAGAGAGGTAAAGGAAGGACAGGTAGCAGATGAAAGGAGGAGAGCTGAAGGATGACGGGAAGAAAGAGTCCGGACATCATGGATGGAACGATTTGAGATAGGGACCAGGAGAGGGATTACGGGATAGACAAGGACACAATAGTGAGGATGGATGGAGTGGAATAGAGGTGAAGAGCCTCTTAAAGGGACTGTTGGTGTGTTTTGGAGAAAACAGTCGCTTCACCTCCCCATCAGAGAGTTTCCTCTGGTGCTACGTTTTTATCTGGGACACGATTACAATCACTCACTTCAAGAGTTGTTTTTCAGAGATACTTCAGGGAGAACTTTTTACCTTCAGTGGTAAAACGACTGAACAGAAACGGAAAATACTGTGAGAAGAGAACAGGGAAGTAACACAGAGAGGGGACAAACTCAGGGTCTCCATGCTTAACTGGCGACCATTGTTGGGAGCTATTTTTAAACATAAAGTGCTACTGAGCCCCTGAAGCGCTGTTTTGAAGCCAATCATCGGCGGGGGCCATATTGGAAGTCCCAAACACAACCTAACTTCGTCCGAGCTAGTGTGAGGTAAAGAGGTGGGCCTTTACCCTTTGCGCTAACAGCTCCAGTGTTCCCGCCTGTCAATCAAGACAGCCACGCCCTTATTTGGCAAAACCTCGTTCGTTTAATATCTTCAAAAATACAGTTATAAAAAAATTCACACCGAACATGTGTGCTGATAGAGAAACTAGCTATTCAGACCTGAACTGTTCTTTGAACCAGGCTGAACCGGTTTCGCTTATTTAAGGTCTCGGTCTCGTCTCGTAATCGAGAGTATTTGTACTAGGTCTTCTCTTGGTCTCAGACTGGGCGGACTCCGTATTTTATATCAAGACCACAACTGATGCACTCTGTGTCCCTGTCACGGGCGGCTGTGGCTCAGTGGGTAGAGTCGGTCGTCTATCAATCTGAAGGTTGGCGGTTCGATCCCAGCTCCAGCAGTCACATGCCGAAGTGTCCTTGAGCAAGACACTGAACCCAGAATTGCTCCCTCTGTTGTTCAGAGGTGTGTGAATGTGAACGAATGAGATCAACCAATACTGATGGTCCCTCACTACATAGCAGCCTCTACCATCAGTGAGTGAATGAGTATGAATGGGTGAAAGTGACAAGTAGTGTAAAAGCGCTTTGAGTGGTCAGAAAGACTAGAAAAAGCACTATATAAGAACAAGTCCATTTACTTGACTGTATTTTGATTCTCTTGATTCACAGAAAAATGCCATGAAAGGACTGTATTGCACATTTACGACGGTCCCTGAATGCACCTCGCAGCGACTGATGCACAGTCAGTTCACGGCACTCTGAAATGAATCTGCATCTTTGATGACTAGGAGTTGATCAAAACTTACTGAATGTGTCTGATGTTTCACCAAACTGGATTAAATCAAGCTGTAGACGCAGAGCTTTTTATGGTAACCACAGCAACAACGTCAAACATCAAATAGTAAACAGACGTCCCCCGGGTGTGTCTTTGTCACTAACGCACACACCGGGGGGTAAAAATCCTCAATGAAGATGAGACAGATGCATGGAGGTGAGGAGAGCTGGTTCATAAAGCACACCTGCTGCAGGTAGAGACCAAGCTAACACTGAGCCCCTCAATCTATAAATAACAACGTTGTCATGGTCACTTGTCCTGCCTGCTGTCCCCTCTTTTCACCCGTTCTCTCTGCGTGTTTAGTTGTTGAAAAGTGCCGATCAAGTGAGGACTTACGTTTATGTTCCAAGGAAGTGAAATTGATGACAACACCGATGACGTACAGGGGCTGAGATTGAGGTAATTGGTCAAATTTGCGGGAAAGTTGCGTTGATTGTAAAAAATTGCAGGGCCGCGAAAAAATCGCGCTGATTGGTTGAATTTGCGTTGATAGTTGCGATCGCGAAATCGCAACTTCCTGGAGGGACTGTCAACATCCTCATTTGGCGGTCTATTTAAGCTGCAGGTCTCCCCGTCTCTGTCTCTGCTTTGCCAGTGCTCCTGCTGTCCCGCTCAGTGTTGTGTGCAAACTTGGTACCCACCTCCTCCCCGGCATCCACCTGTGGGCTCCGATGGGGGGTTAGTCCTATCTCATTACTCCTCAATGTCTGCATTTAAATAATCTACAAGGAGTAATGAGGTTCAGAGCCCATACGCCAAACACAATACTGTATGCTGCAATAAACTTTATCTTAAGTAAACGTGAGTTGTCTGACTGAAATGCATTAGTGAATGGAGACAGTGGGACTGTGTGCCCCTGACCAGAGACATCTGCTGAGTCGTTTAATGAAGCAATAAATACACATTCAAGAGCAAACTCTGGAGGCACACTGAGAGAAGGGCCCAGCTAAACACATGCCACATGATTACCAAAGTCAACACCTGTAACCCATCAGTTAAAAACACTACAAATATGAGAAAATAGAAAATGCACACACCTAATGAGAAAGGGAGGCTTGATAAAAAATAATCCTGCTCAGCCAACGCTATGACCTCCTACCTCTCCTGAGATCACAGGAAACAGAAAACACAGTTTGAACTCTGATCTAAAGCGAAAGTTAAAGGTGACATATCATGCAAAATTGACTTTTTGATGGTTCTTTACCTGAAATATGTGTCCCTGTCTACAAACCCCCCGAGAATGAAAAAAATCCATTCTGCCACTGTTCTGATTTCTCCACCTTTCTGTAAATGTGTGTGAAATGAGCCGTTTCAGACTTCAGTGTTTTTGTTACGTAACAACAATATCCGGTCTGTCACGGAGTCAGAGCTCGGAGCTTGTTCAGCCCATAGACTGTATAAAATACAACTCAACCCCTCCTCCGTTTTTCATTACCTGCACAAATGTGTGCTAACAAGGAGCGTAGGAGGGAGGCATGCTAGTTGTAGGCTGTCTTAATAAACACAAAGGTCGGTTTTACTCCCCACGTCTGCAGATTTGAAGATATTGTGGATGATTTTTATTTGTCATGGATAAGTGCTAGCGCTAATTAGCTGTAGCTGTAGCTGTAGCTGTAGCTGTAGCTGTAGCTGTAGCTGTAGCTGTGTACCAAGACACACGTCGACATACTGACAAATAAAACAACAAGAAACACTAAATCTGTGACCAATCCTTCATAAAAGGTCCTGCTGCCTTTCTGGCAGAGGTCGGTTTTACTCCCCAGGCCTGCAGATTTGAAGATCTAGTGGATGATTTTTATTTATCATGGATAAGTGCTAGCGCTAGTTAGCATAGCCACATAGCTACATGTTCGTAGCTGTGTACCAAGACACACGTCAACATACTGATAAATAAAACAACAAGAAACACTAAATCTATGACCAATCGTTCAGAAAGGTCCTGCTACAGGCGCCTCTCCGTCAGGATCAGATTCAGAGGGTTGAAGTAACGCGATCTCTGAGCAGCCGTGTATATTCAGCCAACATGTAAACATTAGATCAACGTGCTGGAGAGCCGAGGCACATCCCCTTCCGGAGGGGGCGTGGTCAGAGGGAAAACAGACTGTTCTGATGAGGAATGAAGAAGAGGACTTTTCAGGCAGACCAAAATCTGATTTCAAAGTGTTTTTTTGAGCATAAACTTTAAAGACATGTTTTGGGGACCTCTTAGACCAATATATGTTGATGAAAAAAGCGTGATATGTCCCCTTTAAACTAACGACGACCAAAACAAAACTTAAGAAGTCAAAAGGCGTCAAAAGAAAGACAACAAAGACAAAAACAAACATTGTTTGTTGCTGTTCATTGTATTTAAAGCAAACTTAAATAAAGTCTTTTATTTTGTTAACTCTCATCATGATTTTTCATTGATAATATGGTCTTGGTCTTGTCTCGGTCTTCCCCTGCCTTGGTCTTGGTCTTGACTCAGTGCACTCTGGTCTTGGACATGTCTTAGTCTTGGTTAATGTGGTCTTGACTACAACACTAGT
>NC_048294.1:1863116-1971829 GCF_009762535.1 Notolabrus celidotus
AAGAAAAGAAAGAAAGAAAGAAAGAAAGAAAGAAAGAAAGAAAGAAAGAAAGAAAGAAAGAAAGAAAGAAGGAATAAAAAGAGAAAGAAAGAAAGGATGAATGACAGACCCCAAAAAAGGAATCTACAGCAGAGATCCAGAGGAACCTACGAGACAAGGGAGCTCAGGGACTCCAGAAAGGTCTATGGTTAGTAACTTTAATGGGACAGGAAGAGTTAAAGTGAGAGACAGGCAGAGAGAGGAGAGAGAGGGAAAGACAGGATCCCAGTGTGTCAGTCTAAGCCTATAGCAGCAGAACTAAGACCTGGTCCAAGCCTGATCCAGCTCTAACTATAAGCTTTACCAAAAAGGAAAGTTTGAAGCCTACTCTTAAAA
Organism: Notolabrus celidotus; assembly: GCF_009762535.1. Taxonomy (NCBI): domain Eukaryota; kingdom Metazoa; phylum Chordata; class Actinopteri; order Labriformes; family Labridae; genus Notolabrus; species Notolabrus celidotus. Next base: position 1,863,492 of record NC_048294.1, read on the forward strand.
GTAGAGAGGGTGTCTGCCTCCCGGACCCTGACTGGTAGATGATTCCAAAGGAGAGGAAGGCTCTACCTCCCATACTATTCCTAGAGACTATAGGTAGGACGAGCAGGCCTGCATGCTGGGAGCGTCGTATTCATAATGGGTCTCCATTCAAATTCACTGAATTGAAGGAAACAGGAAGTTAACCCAATAACTTGGTCAGATTAACACAGATTAGGATCAGGTCTCTGGTTGTTGTCTGTGCAGGCCTTGGTTCTTGAAACCTAAGTTTTAAGCAACCCTAACCTCATGTTTAGACCTCTCTAACTTAGACTACCTGAGGTTTTACACTCAAAGCCTTTAGAGCTCCTTTAACGCCGCCGTCCACAACAGCTTTAATAATTAAAGTCGGCATTTAAGTGGGAAACCGTCGACACGGATCATTGACGTTTATTAACACAGGGCGCAGGGACAAGATGAACACACACCAGAGCAGATGAAGACACACACACACACAGTTACACACACACACACACTCTGAATGTGGTTTTATTGAGTGAAACTGAAACTCCTGAGGTGAACCGCTGCTCTGCTTTTAATGCTCTACACACACATATACACTCTAAAACCCACTGCAGTGAGAATGCCCCAGGGTCTGATGCTCTAATGATCAGCTGCAAAGAAACCCGTGGCAAATCCCTGGTGAGAGAGGAGGAGGAGGGTAGCAGAAGAAGGATGGGACAGGACAGCAAAGGTCAAAGGTGGCAGATAAGTGATGAAAGAAGTGTAATTGTGGCGCCACTGATCCCCCAGACTCGATCCCCTCCTGATCACATAAATAAACAACGAGTATTGACTCAGAGATGCTTGAGAGCGCTGTAACAATGAACTAATGCCTGCTTAATATTTGAATTTCATTTACTAGGCTTCATAGCTTCCTGGGTGGAAAGCATAAAAAGGAAATCTTTAGGGATGGTTCCAGACAAAAACAGACAAACAAACCAAGTTACTGCCCCAATCCAGTCCAGATCATACCCAGGTCTTAAGCCTTATTGTAGCCTTGGTTTCAGCCCGGCAGCCTGACTATAACCCACTCTTAGCCAAAGTTCAGCCACATCACAACCTGATCCAGGACCAGTCTTGGCATTAATTTGGTCCAATTGTGACCTAATCATGGCCCAATCTTGAATCAATTGAAACTACACCCAAGTCCAATCTTTACAAGATGATACCCCAATCTGCTACCAGATCCTGGCACCATCTTGGTCTGACTGAAACCTTATTAAGCCCGGTCACTCTTCCAAAATTGGCAAGATTGTGACCTTGCCTAGATCACGTCCAGGTCTTAGACCAATTGAAACCTTACCCTGGCCCACTTTTGGCTCGATCCTTTCATGATCCTGGCCTGACTTTCCTAGATTCTATCCTAATTTCCAGCTTGATCCTGGTCCAACCTAGACCAGATTGTTGACTTATCTCAGCCTAATCACAAGGTCAAATCATGGCCTTATAACAATGTAACTCTAACCCAATCTTTGTTCTACTGCTACCTCATCCCGGCCCAATCTTGGCCCAAACACACCACAGTACCTGCCAAATCTTGACCAGATTGTATCCTGATTTGAATGAAATTACACCTTGTTCCTGGCCCAATCTTGAATCAATTGAAACTACATCCAGGCCCAATCTTTACAGGATGATACCCCAATCTTAGGCCATTTAATACCAGATCCTGGCAGCCCTGTCTCTCTTCCTACATTGGCCAGATTGTGACCTGATTTGCCCCTTCACTACGACCCTTGCTCGACCTTGCCTAGATCACATCCAGGTCTTAGACAGATTAAAACCTTACTCTTGCACAGTCTTGGCTCGATCTATTCATGAACCTGGCCTGACGTTGCTCAGATTGTATCCTAATTTCCAGCTTGATCCTGGACCAACGTAGGCCAGATTGTTGACTTACCTCAGCCCAATCACAAGGTCAAATCATGGCCTTATAACAATGTAACTCTAACCCAATCTTTGCTCTACTGCTACCTCATCCCAGCCCAATCTTGGCCCACACACACCACAGTACCTGCCAAATCTTGACCAGATTGTATCCTGATTTTAATGAAATTACAACTTGTTCTTTACCCGATCTTGGCAAAAATGTACCTTGATTTTGGCTCAAAGACAACCCTGATGCTGGCCCAGTTTTGGCGTTACTATAGCCTGATTTTAGCAAGATCTTAACCCAATCACAAAAAAGTTTTGTCCCTCTTCTGGCCAGTTTGGATCCTGATTTTTAGCCCAACACCGACCAAACTTGGTCTAGTCTTTGCCAGATTTTTGCAAGATTTTGCAGCCCCATCCCATCCCTAATTTAGGCTTGATCTTAACCTAATCTGGACTGAACCCCAACCTAAATCTGGTCCAACCATTTCAAGATTGAATCTTGATATAATCCATATCAAACAGATCTTGGCCCCAGTCCTGTAGTGGGTTCTTGATGGTTTTACTAAGTAGAGCGGTATAAATTGGGCAAACAGGAGTGAGTTGACGAAATGTGTGCAGTACTGTTGTTGAAAGGCATTACATAATGATGGATGAATAATTAAGTTAGGATAAAACTAAAGGAAGGAAACAAGGAAAGGTAATGAGTGAAGGAAGGGTGAAAGCAGAGGACGAGTTGGAAGGAGAGAGAACAAATTGGTGCTAAATAATGAACCACAAATCAATCCTGCTCACCGTGTTGCTGGCACTGCTAAGTGTTGCTCGTGTCTGACAGTGTGTGCGAGTGTGCAAGTGTGTGTGTGTGTGTGTGTGTGTGTGTGTGTGTGTGTGTGTGTGTGTGTGTGTGTGTGTTAATCCATCCAATGCTGCTGACAGAGGGAGAAAGGGGGAGCTTGGAGTCTTTCCAAATGAAACCAAACTATTCACTTTCCTGTTTTGCTGCTGCAGAGAAACAGGAGCAACAACACAGAGCGAAGGGAAAGAAGGACAATCTGGGGATTTTGAGTAACGGTCTTTTATAAATTCAATAAAACACAGACGCAAACAGAGATGGAAGCAGATTAACTCTGATCTGACTGAATAAAACATCTAATTTCTCGGCAGACATTTCAAATACGATTTCAGACTTATACATGACTGATTCTGTTCATGTTATCTGATTTAATACAGCTCACACTTTAAGTGCTCAAAAATCAGCAGAGCATGCTGGTGTCTTGTGTTCTAGTGTTCTTTTCTGTATCCGGATGCTGAAAATTCATCAAACTTAAGATCTGTTTAGTTGGAAGTAAATCACAAAGAAATTTGGTTTCTATTTTAGGTAATGCCACTGAGGTAAACCAGAGTAAGGCCTCTGTATGACTTACTGTTTACAGTGAAACTGAAACTCAACAGTAAAAAGGAGGTTCCTAAGCTGAAATGGAACAGGGGTAGTGTAAAAAACCAAGAGAATTATGTGTGACTCACTATTTACAGTGAAACTGAGACTCAAGAAGGTAGATGGTGATTCCTCAGCTTAAAAGAAACATTGATGGTGTGAAACACAAGCGTGAATTATCTGTGTGACTTACTTTTTATAGTCAAACTGAGACTCGAACAGATGAATGAAGGTTCTTCAGTTTAAATGAAACACTAGTAGTGTGAAACACCAGGTGAATTCTATGTGTGACTTACTATTTCAGTCCCTCCAGGATTTCGCGGGATTTTTTTGTGATTGTTGCGTCCCAAAAAAACTGAATTTGCGTCAGCTTTTTGAAAAAATTGCGGTGAAAGTTGAGATTTTTTTTTTTTTGCTTTTTTCCCCCAATAACATCTCAGGGGCAAGTAAATACGCTAAATTACAGTTGTTTTTAGAAAACATTCTTGATGTGGCCACTGTGACTGTGTTTTGATTCTCTTTATTCACAGAAAAATGCCATGAAAGGTCTGTATTGCACATTTACGACGGTCCCTGAATGCACCTCGCAGTGACACAGGCACTTGACAGGCAGTTCACGCACTCTGAAACGAATCTGCATCTTTGATGACTAGGAGTTGATCAAAACTTACTAAATGTGTCTGATGTTTCACCAAACTGGATTATATCAAGCTGTAGACGGGAGCTTTTTACGGTAACCACGGCAACAACGTCAAACATCAAATAGTAAACAGACGTCCCCCGGTTGTGTCTGTGTCACTAATGCACACCAGGGGTAAAAATCATCAATGAAGATGAGACAGATGCATGGAGGTGAGGAGAGCTGGTTCATGAAGTACACCTGCTGCAGGTAGAGGCCAAGCGAACACTGAGCCCCTCAATCTATAAATAACAACGTTGTCATGGTCACTCGTCCTGCCTGCTGTCCCCTCTCTTCACCCGTTCTCTGTGCGTGTTTTATTGTTGAAAAGTGCCGATCAAGTGAGGACTTACGTTTATGTTCCAAGGAAGTGAAATTGATGACAAAACTGATGACGTACAGGGGTTGAGATTAAGGTAATTGGTCAAAGTTGCGAGAAAGTTGTGGTGATTGTATAAAATTGCAAGGCCGCGAAAAAATCACGCTGATTGATTGAATTTGCGTTGATAGTTGCGATCGCGAAATCGCAACTTCCTGGAGGGACTGCTATTTACAATGAAACTGAGACTCAAACAGATAGATGGAGGTTCTTTGGCTGAAATGAAACACTGGTACTGGGAAAGAACAGTGTTGATTCTCTGTCTGACTTACTATTTTACAGTGAAACTGAGACTCCAACGGAAATCTGAGCTCCCTTGGCTTCAATGGAGTACTCGTAGTGTGAAAAACAGGCGTGAATTCTCTGTGTGACTTCTCATTAACAGTAAAACTGAGACTCAAACCAATAAATTGATCTCCCTCGGCTTAAATGGAACACTATTAGTGTAAAAATCCAACATGAATTCTCTGTGTGACTTATTATTTACAGTAAAACTGGGACTGAAATAGTTACATGAAGGTTCCTCAGCTTAAATGAAACACTGGTAGTGTGGAAAACCAGCGTGAATTCTCTGTTTGACTCACTACTTACAGTGAAACTGGGACCCACCAGTAACAGATGAACTAGTACTACTATGGGGATTCTCTGTGTGACTTACTATTTACAGTGAAACTGAGACTCAAACAGATAAATCAAGCTCCCTAAGCTTTAATGGAATACTAGTAGTGTGAATAACCAACATGATTTATCTGTGTGACTTACTATTTACAGTGAAACTGGGACCCACCAGTAATAGATGAGCTGGTACCACTCTGGGGGATGTAATTAGAAAACAAATGATGATGAAATTTTGCACCTCTTACCTGGAGGATGATTTTGGTGCAACTTCTGATCTAAACACCTGGCAAGGTTAGGTAAACATCAATGTAAGTGACAATCCCAACGACTCTACTACACAGAGAGATTGTAACAAACCTAGGAAACTAGGTAACCAGCACTGTAAGTGACAACCCCAACGACTCTGCTAAAACAAGAAATTGTAACGACTCCAGGAAACTAAGTCAAATGACATTAGCAATAACCTCAATGGCTTTACAACACCAAGAGAAGGTAACGACTCTAGGACACTAGGTAAACAGCGACTGGGTAAGTGACGACTCTAATACACCAAGAGATTGTAACAACCTCAGGGAAATAGGTCAACAAACCTGTGAGTGACAACCCCAACGACTCTGCAACACCAAGAAATTGTAATGACTCCAGGAGACTAGATCAACAGTCCTGTTAGCAACAACCCCAATGACTCTACTACAAGAAAAGTTAGTAACAACTCCAGGAAACTAAGTAAACATCTCTGTTAGCAACAACCCCAACGACTCTACTACTACAAGACTTTGTATTGACTCTTAAGAAGTATGTAAACATCCCTGTTAGTGACAACCCCAACAAATCTGCAACACCAAGAGATTGTAACGACTCCAGGGAACTAGGTCAACAGCCCTGTTAGGGACAACTTAAGCAACTTCACAACACCAAGAGTTTGTAACGACTCCAAGAAGCTAGGAAAACAACCCCTTTTAGTGACAACCCCAATGACTGTACAAAACTTAGAGATTGCAACGACTCCAGGGAACTAGGTCAACAAACCAGTTAACGACAACCCCAACGACTCTACTAGAACAAGGGATTGTAACGACCCATTGTAAACAGTGAAACTGGGACCCACCAGTAACAGATGAACTGGTACCACTCTGGGGGATGTAATTAGAAAACAAATGATGATGAAATTTTGCACCTCTTACCTGGAAGGATGATTTTGGTGCAACTTCTGATCTAAACACACGAATGATCTCGCAAGCAGACTTGTAACGTGACTGAAATATTTTCTTAGTGTTAAACACGCCTCAAAGTTAGATGATAATTTGAAGGTCATATTTTACAAGCAGCAGAAATTAAAATAGAATAAGCTGCGTTTCGTCCACTGACCCAGTCTCTCCTTCCTCGTGATGTTTTGTTCTCTGGCGTTCAGGAAGTGTCTCATTCTCCACAGTCAATCTGAAACTCTCTAAAAACACTTCAGTGACATTTTAAATGTTTACGAGGTTTCATTTGATGAACCGAGACAGAGCAGGTGATAAAACCCGTGTGAGGGAGCAGGAAGGGGAGGATGAAAGAGGGAGGGAGAGACAGACAGACCAACAGACAGGCGGGTACGGGGCTGACATGGCAGGTGGAGGAGAGACGTGAACAGCAAGAGAAGAAGAAGAAACAAACCTCGAGTGAGCAAGCGAGCGAGCGAGAGAGGTGGAGAGGTGGAGAGAGAGAGGAAGCCAACTCAGAAACAGAGAAAGCAAAAGAACGAGTGAGTCACACACAGCGGGGCGGTGGAATATATTTTATTTTCCTGTCTGTGTTTTCGTTTTGTACCCGAGTAACCTGCACAGAGAAAGATAGAGAGGAAGAAGAGGGAGTGAAACAAAAGATACAGAATGCATGTTTTCTCTTTGTGGAAGAGCTGCGGGCGGAAGAAAAGAGGTGAAGAAGAAACAGCAGGAAAAATACTATTGTTGACCGAGAGTCACGGGAGAACAGACGGAGAGAGAGAGCGAGGGAGCAGAGGAAGAGAAAGGAGTCGAGGAAGGATGAGGTGTTTGTGACATTTTGATTAAAAAGAAAGAGAGATGAAGAGATGAAGACGAAGGAAAGGAGAGGAGGCGGAGTTATATCATTTTACAGTAGACCTGCAAAAATGTTCAAAAATTGATGAAAATTGACTAATAGATCAACAGCCCTGTTAGTGACAACCCCAACGACTCCACTACACCAAAACATTGTAACAACTCCAGGAGAATATATTTGTAATGAGTACATGAAACTAGATGAACAGCCCTGTTAGTGACAACCTCAACGACTCCACAACACTAATTTAATGTAACGACTCCAGGGAACTATGTTGACAGCCATGATAGCGACAAAACCAACGACTCTACTATGCCAAGAGATTGTAACGACTCCAGGAAACTAGGTCAACATCTATGGTAGCAACAACCCCAACCACTCTTATACATCAAGAGTTTGTAACAGCTCCAAGAAACTCTAGATAAAGAACCCTGCTAGTGACAGCCCCAACGACTCCACTACACCAAAACATTGTAACGACTCCAGGATAATATGTTTGTAATGAGTTCAGGAAACTAGGTCAAGAGCCCTGTTAGTGACAACCTCAATGACTCCACAACACTAATTTAATGTAACGACTCCAGGGAACTATGTTGACAGCCATGATAGCGACAACACCAACGACTCTACTATGCCAAGAGATTGTAACGACTCCAGGAAACTAGGTCAACATCTGTGGTAGCAACAACCCCAACCACTCTAATACATCAAGAGTTTGTAACAGCTCCAAGAAACTCTAGATAAAGAACCCTGCTAGTGACAACCCCAACGACTCCACTACACCAAAACATTGTAACGACTCCAGGATAATATGTTTGTAATGAGTTCAGGAAACTAGGTCAAGAGCCCTGTTAGTGACAACCTCAATGACTCCACAACACTAATTTAATGTAACGACTCCAGGGAACTATGTTGACAGCCATGATAGCGACAACACCAACGACTCTACTATGCCAAGAGATTGTAACGACTCCAGGAAACTAGGTCAACATCTCTGGTAGCAACAACCCCAACCACTCTAATACATCAAGAGTTTGTATCAACTCCAAGAAACTCTAGATAAAGAACCCCGCTAGTGACAACCCCAACGACTCCACTACACCAAAACATTGTAACAACTCCAGGAGAATATGTTTGTAATGAGTACATGAAACTAGATGAACAGCCCTGTTAGTGACAACCTCAACGACTCCACAACACTAATTTAATGTAACGACTCCAGGGAACTATGTTGACAGCCATGATAGCGACAACACCAACGACTCTACTATGCCAAGAGATTGTAACGACTCCAGGAAACTAGGTCAACATCTCTGGTAGCAACAACCCCAACCACTCTAATACATCAAGAGTTTGTATCAACTCCAAGAAACTCTAGATAAAGAACCCCGCTAGTGACAGCCCCAACGACTCCACTACACCAAAACATTGTAACGACTCCAGGATAATATGTTTGTAATGAGTTCAGGAAACTAGGTCGAGAGCCCTGTTAGTGACAACCTCAACGACTCTACAACACTAATTTAATGTAACGACTCCAGGGAACTATGTTGACAGCCATGATAGCGACAACACCAACGACTCTACTATGCCAAGAGATTGTACCTACTCCAGGAAACTAGGTCAACATCTATGGTAGCAACAACCCCAACCACTCTTATACATCAAGAGTTTGTAACAGCTCCAAGAAACTCTAGATAAAGAACCCTGCTAGTGACAGCCCCAACGACTCCACTACACCAAAACATTGTAACGACTCCAGGATAATATGTTTGTAATGAGTTCAGGAAACTAGGTCAAGAGCCCTGTTAGTGACAACTTCAATGACTCCACAACACTAATTTAATGTAACGACTCCAGGGAACTATGTTGACAGCCATGATAGCGACAACACCAACGACTCTACGATGCCAAGAGATTGTAACGACTCCAGGAAACTAGCTCAACATCTATGGTAGCAACAACCCCAACCACTCTAATACATCAAGAGTTTGTATCAACTCCAAGAAACTCTAGATAAAGAACCCTGCTAGTGACAACCCCAACGACTCCACTACACCAAAACATTGTAACGACTCCAGGATAATATGTTTGTAATGAGTTCAGGAAACTAGGTCAACATCTATGGTAGCAACAACCCCAACCACTCTAATACATCAAGAGTTTGTAACAGCTCCAAGAAACTCTAGATAAAGAACCCTGCCAGTGACAACACCAACGACTCCACTACACCAAAACATTGTAACGACTCCAGGATAATATGTTTGTAATGAGTTCAGGAAACTAGGTCAAGAGCCCTGTTAGTGACAACCTCAACGACTCCACAACACTAATTTAATGTAACGACTCCAGGGAACTATGTTGACAGCCCTGATAGCGACAAATCAACAACTCTACTATGCCAAGATATTGTACCTACTCCAGGAAACTAGGTCAACATCTATGGTAGCAACAACCCCAACCACTCTTATACATCAAGAGTTTGTAAAAGCTCCAAGAAACTCTAGATAAAGAACCCTGCTAGTGACAGCCCCAACGACTCCACTACACCAAAACATTGTAACGACTCCAGGATAATATGTTTGTAATGAGTTCAGGAAACTAGGTCAAGAGCCCTGTTAGTGACAACCTCAACGACTCCACAACACTAATTTAATGTAACGACTCCAGGGAACTATGTTGACAGCCATGATAGTGACAAAACCAACGACTCTACTATGCCAAGAGATTGTAACGACTCCAGGAAACTAGGTCAACATCTATGGTAGCAACAACCCCAACCACTCTTATACATCAAGAGTTTGTATCAACTCCAAGAAACTCTAGATAAAGAACCCCGCTAGTGACAACCCCAACGACTCCACTACACCAAAACACTGTAACGACTCCAGGATAATATGTTTGTAATGAGTTCAGGAAACTAGGTCAAGAGCCCTGTTAGTGACAACCTCAATGACTCCACAACACTAATTTAATGTAACGACTCCAGGGAACTATGTTGACAGCCATGATAGCGACAACACCAACGACTCTACTATGCCAAGAGATTGTACCTACTCCAGGAAACTAGGTCAACATCTATGGTAGCAACAACCCCAACCACTCTTATACATCAAGAGTTTGTATCAACTCCAAGAAACTCTAGATAAAGAACCCCGCTAGTGACAACCCCAACGACTCCACTACACCAAAACATTGTAACGACTCCAGGATAATATGTTTGTAATGAGTTCAGGAAACTAGATGAACAGCCCTGTTAGTGACAACCTCAACGACTCCACAACACTAATTTAATGTAACGACTCCAGGGAACTATGTTGACAGCCATGATAGTGACAAAACCAACGACTCTACTATGCCAAGAGATTGTAACGACTCCAGGAAACTAGGTCAACATCTATGGTAGCAACAACCCCAACCACTCTTATACATCAAGAGTTTGTAACAGCTCCAAGAAACTCTAGATAAAGAACCCTGCTAGTGACAGCCCCAACGACTCCACTACACCAAAACATTGTAACGACTCCAGGATAATATGTTTGTAATGAGTTCAGGAAACTAGATGAACAGCCCTGTTAGTGACAACCTCAACGACTCCACAACACTAATTTAATGTAACGACTCCAGGGAACTATGTTGACAGCCATGATAGCGACAACACCAACGACTCTACTATGCCAAGAGATTGTAACGATTCCAGGAAACTAGGTCAACATCTATGGTAGCAACAACCCCAACCACTCTAATACATCAAGAGTTTGTATCAACTCCAAGAAACTCTAGATAAAGAACCCCGCTAGTGACAACCCCAACGACTCCACTATACCAAAACATTGTAACGACTCCAGGATAATATGTTTGTAATGAGTTCAGGAAACTAGGTCAAGAGCCCTGTTAGTGACAACCTCAATGACTCCACAACACTAATTTAATGTAACGACTCCAGGGAACTATGTTGACAGCCATGATAGCGACAACACCAACGACTCTACTATGCCAAGAGATTGTAACGACTCCAGGAAACTAGCTCAACATCTATGGTAGCAACAACCCCAACCACTCTAATACATCAAGAGTTTGTATCAACTCCAAGAAACTCTAGATAAAGAACCCCGCTAGTGACAACCCCAACGACTCCACTACACCAAAACATTGTAACGACTCCAGGATAATATGTTTGTAATGAGTTCAGGAAACTAGGTCAAGAGCCATGATAGCGACAACACCAACAACTCTACTATGCCAAGAGATTGTACCTACTCCAGGAAACTAGGTCAACATCTATGGTAGCAACAACCCCAACCACTTTTATACATCAAGAGATAACTCTAGATAAAGAACCCTGCTAGTGACAACCCCAACGACTCTACGATGACAAAAGATTGTAATGACTCCAGGAAATTAGGTTGAAAGCCCTCTTAGTGATAATGCCAAAAGTCCTCAACACCAATAGATTGTAATGCCTCCAGGCAACTTGGTAAATATCAATGTAAGTGACAATCCCAACGACTCTACTACACAGAGAGATTGTAACAAACCTAGGAAACTAGGTTACCAGCACTGTAAGTGACAACCCCAACGACTCTGCTAAAACAAGAAATTGTAACGACTCCAGGAAACGAAATCAAATTACATTAGCAATAACCTCAATGACTTTACAACACCAAGAGATAGTAACGACTCTAGTACACTAGGTAAACAGCCTGGTTAGTGACGACTCTAATACACCAAGAGATTGTAACAACCTCAGGGAAATAGGTCAACAAACCTGTGAGTGACAACCCCAACGACTCTGCAACACCAAGAGATTGTAATGACTCCAGGAGACTAGATCAACAGTCCTGTTAGCAACAACCCCAATGACTCTACTACAAGAAAAGTTAGTAACGACTCCAGGAAACTAAGTAAACATCTCTGTTAGCAACAACCCCAACGACTCTACTACAACAAGACTTTGTATTGACTCTTAGGAAGTATGTAAACATCCCTGTTAGTGACAACCCCAACAAATCTGCAACACCAAGAGATTGTAACGACTCAAAGAAACTAGGTCAACAGCCCTGTTAGGGACAACTTAAACAACTTCACAACATCAAGAGTTTCTAACGACTCCAAGAAGCTAGGAAAACAACCCCTTTTAGTGACAACCCCAATGACTGCACAAAACTTAGAGATTGCAACGACTCCAGGGAACTAGGTCAACAAACCAGTTAACAAAATCCCCAACGACTCTACTAGGACAAGGGATTGTAACAACTCTTGGAAACTACATCAATAGCCCTGTAACTGATAACTGCAACTCTACTACAACAAAAGTTTGTAACAACTCCAGGAAATTAGGTAATAAGCCCTGTTAGTGACAACCCTAATGACTCTACTACAACAAGAGATTGTAACAACTCCAGGAAACTAGGTAAACAGTCCTGTAAGTGATGACCCTAACGACTCTACTACATCAAGAGATTGTAGTGACTCCAGGAAACTGTCAACAGCCCTGTTAACGACAACCTCAATGACTCTACAACACAAAGAGATAGTAACGACTCTAGGACACTAGGTAAACAGCCTTGTTAGTGATGACTCTAGGACACCAAGATCTTGTGATAACTCCAGGAAACTAGGAAAACAACCCCTTTTAGTGACAATCCCAATGACTCTGCAACACCAAGAGTTTGCATTGACTACAAGAAACTACATCAACAGCCCTTATAGTGTCGACCCCGATGACTCTACAATACTAAAACAATGTTACGACTCTGGAGAACTTGGTCATCAGTCATGTTTGAAACAACCCTAATGACTCTACAAATCCAAGAGATTGTAACTACCCCAGGGGACTAGTTAACAGCCATGTTAGCAACAACCCCAACAACTCTACTTCACCAAGAGATTGTAACGACTCCAGGAAACTACATCAACAGCCCTTTCAGTGTCAACCCCGATGACTCTGCAATACTAAAATAAAGTTACAGGAACTAGGTCATTAGCCCTAATAGCAACAACCCCAACGACTCTTCAACACTGAGAGATTGTTAAGAATCTGGGAAACTAGATCAACAGTCATGTGAGTGATAGTCCTAACAACTCCACTATACCAAGAGATTGTAACAACTCCAGGTAACTAGATAAACAGCTGTGTGAGCGACAAACCCTACAACTCTTCAACGATAGCATACTTATGACGAGAGCTGGAACATCTTTAGGAACTTTAACCAAATCCAGTCGCTCTTTAGATCAAGTTTTGGATGATCATGTTTGAAAGAGACCAGAAGTCCATAACATGACAACAAAAATTCATCTTAAATCTGAAGAAGCACATCGACTCTAAAGAACAGAATGTTGACTTTAGGCGAGGTTCTCGGAAGCAGAACGTCACTTTGACATTTACGGTTCTTTTTTTTCTTTGTTCTAAATTTCAGTCAGGATCTCTCTCATGACCTTCAGGTTAAAGACGACGTTCAACAGGAAGCCTTCACTTATTTTCACCATTTAACCCCCATTTAACCCCCTATATAACATCTGAAACATTAATGTCTGTGTGTTAGAGAGGAAACAGTGTGTGTGTGTGTGTGTGTGTGTGTGTGTGTGTGTCTAAATGATTTAAGTGTCTTTTTTTGGTCTGTGGGCCTGTGATACCTGCACTCTGTTTAATTATACATCAACTGTAGTCTCAATAATAAATGGAGTGTGTGTCTGTGTGCCGACATGTGTCTACTCAAGTGTGTGACCAAATTTGCCTGCCCCTGTGTGTGTGTGTGTGTGTGTCAGTGTGTGTGTGTGATGTGCAGTAATCCGTCGCAGCAGCTGAATATTAAATTTACCTTCAGCCATGTTTTATTCAGCACATCACATGAATTATTACTTTAATTAATCTATCAACTCCTGTTCTCAATTAGAGAGGTTGCCAAACACTCCCCACAAAACTAACACACACACACACACACACACACACTGAAACATCTGTACTGTCCGGTTGCTTATTTTCTGCATAAATTATGTAGCTAGTTAGCATAAAACCATAATGCATAGTTGTGTAGTTTGATGCGTTTAAGATTTCTCTTATACTTTAATGATGTTAAACTCAGACAATGTGTCTCTCTAGACTAATTTCTTTAAGCAATGCAACTTCCGTGCCTTCAAAGCTTCATCATGATTTATTTTAGGGCGATAATTAACGATGAAATACATTTTCACATCCTCATATTTTTAACATTTACGTGTCTCTGTTTTTTAGTGCAACTAGAGTCTATAAACAGACTCTTCAACCTTTAACTGGGTAACACAGCAAACACACTCAAGCAGCTTCAAACTGCAGGATTTAAAGTTTAATGGCCAATCAGAAAGCGTGTTGCAAACAGGAAGTGCATTTTTGTCTCTGCACCATCAAAACTTCTATGAACTGACACGAGGAAACATAAAGGAGTGCATTCAAACTTTGGTACATCTAGTTCTGTCGAGCTAAGTAGTTCAAATAGGCGATTTAACTGGAGTAACGTCTTTGTTCCAAGCACAGGCTGAGAACCGGTTATTAATAAAAGTGTGTCTGCCTCCGCTACAGTAGGTGGCGATATGCTTCCTTTCAGCTAGTTACTGTCGGACCTTCTATTGGTTGACCTGTTGCATCACATAACAAAACAGGTAACAGGTCGTATGCATAGACTGTATAAAAAATCAACGTAGTATCCGTGACACCACCCATCTGTTTCTGAAGCTCTGTTTTGAAGCCATTGGTGCCATATTGGAAATGCTGAACTCAACCTAACTCTGTCAAGCTAGTGTGAGGTAAAGAGGCGGGCCTTTTAGCCTTTTTGCTAACAGCTACAAGGTGCCCACCTGTCTTCAAGTCAGCCACGCCCTTATTTGGGCAAAACTTGTAAGTTTAATATCTTTGTAAATAGTGTGTGCTGATAGAGAAATGAGCTATCTAGCCCTAAACTGTTTTTTGAACCAGTCTGTAAACATGTTTATTTCTGCTGTAAAGATCATCTTCTTTGAATGGGTGTGTATGTGGTTTCCTGTGTTTCTGTGAAGGGGGCACTATGGGAAAAGGGGGCAAAACAGGAAGAGAGTTCAGCATCCTGACTGCCTGGTGGATTAAACTGTCCCTCAGTCTGCTGGTTCTGGTTCAGGCCCAGAGACTGCGTAGTCTCCTTCCTGATGGCAGCAGGCTTAAGAGGCTGTGAGACCTAAGGTTAAGAACACATTTTATGCAACAACAATGATAAAAACAAATAAATAAATAGATTAATTAATTAATTAAAAAGTAAAATAACAAGTTGCTGAACAAACTGAGGAAATGCTCTCATGACATCTTACTGAGGAAACACTGGAGGTAAAATAAGATGTTAAAACTCAACACAGGAAATGAAAATCACCAAAATAAATACATTTCTAAGACAAAAAAAAGAAAATAAGATGCCTTAGTTAAAAAATATCATAAATAAGTACATAAATAAATAAAAATCTATAATAAAATTGACAAATAATAAATATATATATATAAATAAATAAATAAATAAATACAACTGTTATAAGAATGAATGCAACTCTGTTTCTCACTGGCTTCATTTATTTAGTTTGCATTATTGCTAATTTTGCACAATAAGACGGGAAGATTCCTGCACTAAACGTTCCAACATTTTTGGATTTGGTTGCATGTGTGAATGCAAACACGCACACTCTTTACCCCCAACTTTATCTGGACTTTTCCTGCAACCACTCTGTTAAAATTTCAGCAGATGACCGAATGAGTGGGGATGATGGCGTTATTATCATGCCAGCAATTTAATATTCAAGCAACTTTGAGAATTTGGGGGCTGAGCTCTTGAACATTTCAGGAGTGCACGTGTGAAAGAAACTGATGACTGAATACTTAAACAGAGGAAACAAAGTAGAAAGAAGAAAACACACCACACATGAGCGGCTCCCAGGCCTCGTCTTCTATCAGGTGGGAGGGGGTCACTGCTATGTGCAGGGCTTTTCAGGTGAGGCAGGAAGAGTAGATGTCATGGAGGGAGGGGAGAGAGGCACCAACAATGTTCTCAGCTGCTCTCACGCTGCGCTGGAGGGTCATTCTGCAGGACTCAGTGCAGCCCCCCCCCCCCGTACCACACAGTGAATGCTCTGGATGGTGCCTCTGTAGAAGGGAAGATGTGCATGATGGGGGCAGGGGGTCTAGCTTTTCCTCAGCTTGCAGAGAAAGTACCCAGAGGAAAATTTTACTGCTCAAGACTTTCTCTTCTAAGTCTCTGGAGACAAAATTGAGATTCTCGCTTCAGCCTCATTCAAGTTTCAAATTGTTCTCATTCGTTTCTCCTAAAATTCACTAGGAGAAATAGTTGAGACCATGACATGAGTCTTATTTGAGACTTAAATGAGAGATCTCATTAATGGATCATTTTCCTCTCTTTTTTAAAATATATTTTTGGCCTTTATTTGACAGGACAGCTGAAGAGAGACAGGAAATGTGGGGAGTAGTGAGCGGGGGAAGACATGCAGGAAATGGTCGACCGACCAGGAATCAAGCCGGCGACCCCTGCGACGAGGACTGTAGCCTCTGTATGTGGGGCGCTTAGACCGCTAGGCCACCAGACAATTGAGAGAGCTCCCTGATTTCTCCACCTGAGCTTGAGAAATACCTGAGAATCATTTCAGATGTTGACGAGATCTCCTTTTGAACAGAAAGGGAGACTAAGCTGAGACTTTTTGCAGTCTCATGTTGCTTTCCAACAGATCTCATTGTTGTCTAGGAGACAGAAATGAAACACTTTTGAGATCTCCTCTCTAAATTTCTTTTCCTCTGGGTAGAGGCGCTGACGTGCCTTCTTGGTCAGTGATGCGGTCCTGGTGGTCCTGGTGAGGTCTTCTGTGATGTGCACACCCAGGAACTTGGTGCTGCCCACCCTCTCCACAGCAGCACAGTTCTAATTTTTCCACATATGACATCAGTAACTTATTTTTTTTATTTAATATCACAGCAAAAATCTTCTTTTCTCAATTCAAGTGAAAGAAAGTGAAGTTAGGGAAGAGTGGAGTGAAGGGAATGAGAACACAGAGAGATGATTGTGTGGTTTTTTTGAGCGACAGATAAAAAGGATTGACAGGAGGAGGATGGAGAGAGAGAGAGTCAGCGAGCGAACACTTCCCTTATTTGCATGTAAATCACAACGCTGCGCCCGGGCCAGATTGAATTAGCGTTAGCATAGCTCTGGGCTAGCATATCGCTTTGTTGAGATTACATCAGGCCGCGGAGAAATTGAATTAACCTGAGCTACGCTGCGTCGCCGCGGTTAGCATATTTCTAAGTTCAGTGGTGGAGCCAGATTGGCCTGAAATCGAATCAGCTGGAGGGAAGCTACGAGGAGCAGATTAAAGAGGGCCGACCCGAGCGTGTGACTCTGAACTCAGCTTCGTTTGTGTTCGCTGATGTTAGCGTTTGTGCGGCGGAGTCACTCACATCTGGGAGCTTTTTATCCGGACAGAAAGCTTTAAGAACGTCAGGCTCTCGTGGAGAAACACCGGCTCAGCACGGCACGGCAGAGGCTGGGGAGTAACACGATTAACCTCCTGTTATATGATCTGCTTTATACGAAGGAGCAGAGAGAAGGGAGCGCAGCTTTCAGGTGAGAGTAGTGGCAGCAGAGCACAATTAGCCCGGGGAAGATTTAAGACCTGTGTGTGTTTCTGGGCCCAAGCTGCTTCACTTAACAAGCCTGTGTGTGAGGTTTCTACACGCGCTCTGACTCGTCATGTTTGCAGGGTTTCAGATTCTGCAGCTTTGAACAATTACAGGAAGGATTTATGTCTTAAACTTTAAAATCCAAACACATGTCTTTGTTTGGATTTATGTTGGACTTAACTCTCAAAGACCGAAAGCAAACATTCAGTTTGTCGGAATGTGACGAACTGCTGAGATCGTGTGTTTACAGAAAAACAAACCCTGCCTCGTTTTAACCGTCAAATGTTTCATTCTCTGTTATTTTTGGTGCTTCAGATGCTCTTTAGATTTCTTGTCTGAGTCTCATGTGTGGACCAAGTGGCAACCTCCGGTCTTAAGGGTGACATATCATGCAAAATGGACTTTTTAATGGTTCTCTACCTGAAATATGTGTCCCTGTCTACAAACCCCCCGAGAATGAAAAAAATCCATTCTGCCCCTGTTCTGATTTCTCCACCTTTCTGTAAATGTGTGTGAAACGAGCCGTTTCAGACTTCAGTGTTTTTGTTACGTAACAACAATATCCGGTCTGTAACAGGAAGTCAGAGCTCGGAGCTTGTTCAGCCCATAGACTGTATAAAATAATACTGAATCCCTCCTCCGTTTTTCATTACCTGCACACATGTGTGCTAACAAGGAGCTTAGGAGGGAGGCATGCTAGTTGTAGGCTGTCTTAATAAACACAAAGGTCGGTTTTACTCCCCACGTCTGCAGATTTGAAGATCTAGTGGATGATTTTTATTTATCATGGATAAGTGCTAGCGCTAGTTAGCATAGCCACATAGCTACATGTTCGTAGCTGTGTACCAAGACACACGTCTACATACTGATAAATAAAACAACAAGAAACACTAAATCTGTGACCAATCCTTCAGAAAGGTCCTGCTACAGGCGCACTTATCCATGATAAATAAAAATCATCCACTAGATCTTCAAATCTGCAGACGTGGGGAGTAAAACCGACCTCTACCAGAAACGCAGCGGGACCTTTTCTGAAGGATTGGTCACAGATTTAGTGTTTCTTGTTGTTTTATTTATCAGTATGTAGACGTGTGTCTTGGTACACAGCTACAGCTACAGCTACAGCTATGAACATATAGCTATGTGGCTATGCTAACTAGCGCTAGCACTTATCCATGACAAATAAAAATCATCCACTAGATCTTCAAATCTGCAGACGTGGGGAGTAAAACCGACCTTTGTGTTTATTAAGACAGCCTACAACTAGCATGCCTCCCTCCTAAGCTCCTTGTTAGCACACATGTGTGCAGGGAATGAAAAACGGAGGAGGGGTTGAGTTGTATTTTATACAGTCTATGGGCTGAACAAGCTCCGAGCTCTGACTCCGTGACAGACCGGATATTGTTGTTACGTAACAAAAACACGGAAGTCTGAAACGGCTCGTTTCACACACATTTACAGAAAGGTGTAGAAATCAGAACAGGGGCAGAATGGATTCTTTTCATTCTCAGTGGGTTTTTAGACAGGGACACATATTTCAGGTAGAGAACCATTAAAAAGTCAATTTTGCATGATATGTCACCTTTAAAGATTTTAAACTTACATTTTGCCCAAATAAGGGCGTGGTTGCCTTGATTGACAAGCGGCGGGCACCCTGTAGATGTTAGCAAAGTAGTCTAAAGGCCCGCCTCTTCACCTCACACTAGCTCAGACGAAGTTTGGTTGAGTTCAGCATTTCCAATATGGCACCCACAGATGATTGGCTTCAGGAACAGATGGGTGATGTTATGGATACTACGTCCATTTATTACACAGTCTATGGTGTGGACAAGCAACTTTGAGAATTTGGGGGGCAGAGTTCTTGATCATTTCAGGAGAGCACATGTGAAAGAAACTGATGACTGATTACTTAAACAGAGGAAACAAAGTAGAAGGAAGAAAACACACCACACATGAGCGGCTCCCAGGCCTCGTCTTCTCCGCATGCACCATGAAAACATCAAACACTTCACTGAGTAAGCTTCCCTTTTCTCTCCTGCAGAAACTGAGACCTGACACAGCTCGGTCTCTGCTGCTGCACATGTTGCTGTAGCAGCAGAAATGCAAATGAAAGCTCACAGCCTCTTCGTATGGCTGCTCTCCAGGCTGCCGTGTCGTTCAGCAGGTTAACATGAGTCACCAGAACTCCAGGAGGACTGGAATAAAAAGCGGGTTCGGGGGTCTTTTTTGGAGAATCTGGTTTTCCGCTCGGCTGACTTCTTTGTCTGCGCCGGCTCCTCGGAGTATCCGCCGGAGGACGGGGTGTATTTATTAAGGATTTAAAACCCTCTTCAGCTGTTTGACTCTGAATCACTCCTCTGTGTCAGCTGATTGATTTTTAAATGTCACTTGAAACCCGCCGGGCTGCCAGCAGTGCAGATTTTCATGGTATATCTAGATCTGGTTTTTGTTATTGTGGGTGCATGTGTCGCTGTGTGGGTGTGAGTGAGCGCTTTAATCTGTTTTTACTTCAATAAAAGAAGAAGAGTGTTTAACATTTAAAGGTTTGAGGCTCTGCACTCAAGAGGTAACCCTCCCCTCTTAAAAGAAGTCACCGGGGAGCAGGAAGTAATGAATGAGGAAGTGATTCAGACTTTAAAGTGTCTGACCGAAGATGGGTCGTTTTTAAAGTTTTAGAATTAAAAGTTATTTTACTTGTTTCTAAAGCTCCTCCATACATCACAGATCTCCTGTTGTTTTATGTTCCATCACCAAGATCACCGAGGTCCTCAAACGCTTCTCTTTTAAATGTTCCTCACAAAGAGAGAGAGCGTTCTGTTTTAATGCCCCTGAACTCTGACCTCTGAACTCTGAACTCTGAACTCTGAACTCTGCCTCTGGACATTAAAACAGTGAGCTTTCTTGTTGTTTTAAAAAGCCTTACCTTTTTAATCTTGCATTATTACCATTAGTACCATTGCTTTAGCATCATTTTAATTAATTTATTTTTTAATTATTTTCTCTTATTTTACTTTAAGTTTATTTTATTTATGAATTTATAATTAATTTTTTTTATTCGTTATTTTATTTTATTTGTTTTTAATTTATATTTTGGTACAAGTTATTTAATGTTGTCTTTTTTAAAATGTAATTTCAATTTCTTATATTTTATTATTTTATGTTATTTTATTTTATTTGTATGTAGTTTGTTTTTATTTTTGATTTATGTAATATTGTGTTATTTTTTTCATATTTTTATTTTTATTCTTCTATGTTACTTAATGTTATTTTACTTTCAATTTATTTTATTTATTAATTTCTAATTTAAATTTTTTTCGTTATTTTATTTGTATCTAATTTATATTTTGTTTAAGTTATTCTATGTTGTCTTCATTCATAGTTGAATTTCAATTTCATATATTATATTATTTTATGTTATTTGTATGTAGTTTGCTTTTATTTTGTTTTATGTTATTTTGTGTTATTTTTGTTCATATTTTTCTTTTTATTCTTCTATGTTATTTTATTTTTCTTTTACTGCTTTTTTAATGTAATTTTAATTTTATGCCATTTTTAAAAAATTACGTTTTCATATTATTTTTATTTAATTTTATTTTTATTCATAATTTAATTTAGATGTTTTATCTTATTTGATGTTATTTTTATTTATAATTCTATTTTATTTATTTTTCTGATTTTATTTCATTTTAAAGTATTTAATATTTCTTTCTTCTTTCTTGTATCCCTGAAAAGTAACGTCCGCCCTCCTCGGGTTCAGTCTGATTTAAAAATGTTTTTAATATTTTAACAACATTTGAATGTTTCACCTTAAAGGTCTCACTCTGTGTGAAAAACAAACCTCCCTAAGTTTCCACCTGATGTTTAGTTTTTCCCTCCAAATTTGACGCTGCTCTCTGATTGGTCGAAACCATCTTTATGTTAACATTGAGCGTCTTTAAGTCTCAGTCATAAACTACGACGAGGAATCTTTACAGACTGACACTCACTGAAATCCAGACTGGAACACAGGAGAGGAAGGAGCAGACTGCTGGAGTTCAGAGGAAACCACAGATCAACTCCCCTCATTAGCATACTGCTGCCATGGCAACAAGGAAACCAAACTGCAGCTGAAAAAGAGAGAGAGAGAGCGAGGGAGGGATGGAGGAGAGAAGGATGGGAAACGGCAGAGAGGGAGAGAGGATGAGGGAAAAAAGGAAAAAACAAGATGGAGGAGAAAGATGGAACAAAGCAGGAGGAGCAAAGAGAAGTGATGAAGGAGGAGGAAGAGAAGGAGGAAGAGGAGGAGGAGGAGGAAGACATATTTGGTTTAAGGGGGGAGGAAGAAGATGGAAATACAGGGATGAAGGAAAGGAGACAAATTTAAGAGGAGAGGGGAAAAGAGGAGGAGGTGCACTGAGGACAGAGGATTACTGACAGGAGAGATAGAGGGATGAAGGTTCTGAGGTTTAAAAAGAGTACAAGTAAGGAGGAGAGAAAGAAGGGATGAGGATGCAAACGGAAGAGGAAAAGGAAGGAGAAGAGGAGAGGAAGGAAACAAGATAAGAAGGAGGGGATGAAGAAGAGAAGGATGAAAGGGGAAAGTAAGGATAGAAGGAACAGGAGAAGAAGAAAAAGGAGATGAGTAGGGGAGGAAAGAAGAGATGGAGAGAGGAGAGGCAATAAGAAAAGATGAGATAAAGGAGGAGAAGGAGACAAAAGGGTGAGGGAAAGAGGAGGAGAGAGGGTGATATAAGAGGAAAAGTAGGAAAGGAAAGATGGAATGAAGGGGAAGAAAGGAGAGAATGAAAGAGGAGAAAGAAAAGTAGGACAGCAAACAAAAGATGGAAAGATGAGAGGAAATAAGAAAAAGAGGAGCAGTGGAGGAAGAAAGAGAGAAAGAGCTGAACTAGAAAACAGAAAAAGAAGGGAAAGAGGAAAACGATGAGAAAAGCTGACGAGGAGGAGGAGGAGGAAGAGTGGAGTGAAGTGGAAGAAAGGAAGGAATGGAGAGAGCGGAGAAAAGAAGGATGGAGAAAGAGAAAGAGGGGAAGAGGGAGCAGCCACCTTGATTTGACTTCCACCACTTTATCTCTCCTTCTGTAGTTCCTCAAATTTTCTGCTTCTATCGTTTCATCTATATAATTGAATCCTCTTATATACACACACACACACACACACACACACACACACACACACACACACACACACACACACACACACACACACACACACACACACACACACACACACACACACACACACACTGTAATAACTAGATAAGAGGTCAAAACAAATCTCTCAGCAGTGAAGTAAAACATGACAGGTTTATCTGTGTGTGTGTGTGTGTGTGTGTGTGTGTGTGTGTGTGTGTGTGTTTGTGTGTGTGTGTGTGTTGTTCCTATAGTTTTTGTTATGAGCGTCGTAAGAAGACACTTGATGATTAAATTGAGCGTAATAACTCTCTCTTGTGAAACAAATAAAAAAAACAAGTCTTATTTATTTTATTCACCAAAGCACGCACACACACACACACACACACACACACACACACACACACACACACACACACACACACACACAGACACACACACACACACACACACACACACTTGTCTTTGATACATAGTGAGGACAACATTCTGGAGGTTCTTTGAAGGGACTTAAGGTGCATTTCGACCAAGAGTTCCGGGGTCTTTTAGCCCCCAGAACTACTTTACCCTGAACTAAAAGGTTCCTGGTCCCCCATTGTTGTCTGTGTTTCGACCGCGGGCTGAAGTCCCGGGTAGATTGTGCAAATCAGGCCAGTGACGTATGGAGAAAAAAACAGTAAATGCACTACACCACCAGACCAGTAGAGGGCAGTAAAACAAAGAGAAATGCCTTCATCACAGATGACACCATAGAAGCAGACGGACAGGCAGGTATCATTATGAGCAACACAACAGCTAGCCTGTTAGCATGAAGAGACTCAGCTGGCGCTGTTTTAGATGGTGCTATATTTCATCACAGATGGATTCACTGAATCAACACGTGAGAGGAGATAAGACAAAAAAGTTTTGAGAAAAAAGTTTTGAGAAAAAAGTTTTGGAAAAAAAGTTTTGAAAAAAATAATAATTTTTTTTTTGAAAAAAATGAATTTGAAATGAAACATTTGAAAAAAAAATTTGAAAAAAAATTTTGAAAAAAAAATTTTGAAAAAAAATTTTGAAAAAAAAATTTTGAAAAAAAAAGTTTACCCGGAGCCTGTCGAAAAAATACATTTCCTGAAATTTGAAATTGTGCTCCAAAATTAGAAAACATGAAAAAAGTGAAAATTTTGCGCCTGTGATTAAAAACATGGAAAAAGCAATGAATGAATCAACACGTGAGAGGAGATAAGTGCGAGTAGCAAAGACGTTTTAACACGGCTTTAAAATCCTTTTGAACTCAAAAAGCCGTGGCAGAGATCGGCCGGTGTTTTGGTTTAAACAGCGACCCTGTTAACTGGAGACTCTCAGCTGGATGCATCCCTCATAAACGTCTTTAGACCATCATTAAATATCTGATGAGGATATTTTGAAATCTTAATAAAAACTAAACTAGTTTGCATTCCCAGGAACTCCCTCTGTGTTTCAACAGCTGTGTAAACTCCACAAACACTGACACGTTCAGCTGAAGGGCTCCAGTTTACAGGGTCACTTTTAAAACCGGAACACCGGGAGGAGAGACGCAGAGAAGACTACTGTTACAAGCTGCTAAATCAAGAGAATCACAGCTTCTTCTTTTGAAAAGTACACACACATACAAAAAAGATAGAACAAATAAAAACTAATGAAAGAAAGAGAAATCAAGTGAATCACAGATGGACAAACAATGACTGGGAATGGTTTTTGGAAAAATTTGACAAAAAAATAAAAAATAATAATAAAAAATTGAAAAAAAAATTGGAAGAAAAAAATTGAAAAAAAAAGTTTTGAAAAAAGTTTTGAAAAAAAAGTTTTGAAAAAAAAAGTTTTGAAAAAAAAGTTTTGAAAAAAAAAAGTTTTGAAAAAAAAAATTGAAAAAAAAAATTAGATTTTTTTTTTGAAAAAAATGAATTTGACAAAAAAAAATTGAAAAAAAAAAAGAACAAATAAAAACTAATGAAAGAAAGAGAAATCAAGTGAATCACAGATGTGTGTGATGTTATTGTGGACGGAGGGAGGAGAAAAAACACTGCGGTTAATCTACCAATCAGACACGTTCAGCATTGCAGGCCCCGCCCCCCGAAAGTCCCGGGGCTTTTTGAAAAGTGCTACCTCCCTAGCAGGGGCTTTTTAGGGGGGAGATTATCTACCCCTAAACTAAATTTAGACCCTGGGGCTTCTGGTCGAAAAACGCCTTTACACTGCTCTTCAATCTCTCTGTATCTAATGGAGTCGCCCCCTGCTGGGCGCTAGAATAAGTGCAGGTGTATCTATTCTATGTGTTTGACCTCATACAGTCTTACCTTTGTGTAATAAAAAGGCAGAGAGTGCTCATGATGGTATTGGCCACAACAGCATACTGTATCTATGGCATGGAGTCAATGTAAGTATAAGCAAGGCTTAGCTGTGAAGACTCTGGCTCCAATGCTCTCCAATATCTTGGAGTAACAAACAGAGGTCAAACATCAGAGCACTACAATAATCCAGCTTTTTGAGTCAGATTCATATTTTTGCTTCCTGAAATGAAATGCTGAATTAAGGTTGTTTGAAATACTCTGGAGTGACGCACATGTCAACATCTGGGGCGGCCATGGTTTATTCCAAGCCTCCGCCATGTGATCCTCTGAAGAACATCAGTGTGTTTAAAAGATACCACAGTTTGATTCTTTAAAGTTAGACTCCATGATGTTACAAAAAATGTGAGCTGCAGATCTCAACTCTCCAAATAAAACTGTGCCGGGATCAATAATTAATAAAAGCAGCTCACACTTTCAGAAGAAAACAAGAAAGTGTGGAAATCTGCAGCAGACACCAAATGTTCCCCGAGCCCGAGCGGCGTGTTTGATTGACGGTTTCAGCTGCTGACCGGAGCGCTTCTCTGGCGTGTTGCCTCTTTTTTTAAGCTTTTAGCTAAATGTTTGCTGGATGACGGCGGCAGCGTGTCCTTGTGTGAAGGAGGATGTGCAGAAGAGGAGCAGGACGTTTATTTGGCTCGTTGATTTAATAGGCTGTTTGTTGGAAGAGGAAAACACTCTCTCTCGCTCTCTCTCATACTCAGTGATAGATAACCTGCTGTCTGTCAGGTCGTTTCAGGATATCACACAGAGGCAGTACAGAGAGACAAAAAGGAGGAGGGAGGAAATCTGGAGAAAAGATGGAAGAATATATGAGCCGCAGAGAGAGAGAGAGAGAAGGAGGAGATAGCTGAGGGGAGGATGAAGACAAAAGAAAAGGAGGTCTGGGATGATTCGGTGTGACTCAGAGGGCGGCTGAAGGGCTCTGGTTTGATGCCAGCGGTGTTGGAGGATGAGCTGTAATGAGATGTAAATGGAAGCGACCTGAACAACAGAGCGCTTCACTTTTGTCAGGACCGAGAGTGACCTTTGGTTTGTCGTTACAGGGAGATAAAGCGCGTGCTGATTCACCTGGTCCAGACCGGTGAGGGTGTGTTTGGAGGCACACAGACTATGAGGTGGTTGACTTCGTCTCAGCCTCTCAGTTGTAATAAACTTTAATTATCTCTGAGTTTGTTCTCCTCCTTCATGTCATTACTAACTGTTGTTGTAATCAGTGCTCTCTCTGCTCCTTTGTTTCTGTGTTTAATTTGCAGAAAACAGGAATTCATGTAGCAGCAAAGTCTTCTGAGCCGACTTCTGAACTCACATTATGATACAATACACTATATCAACATTAGGGCTGGGAATCAAAAACCGGATCAGACTTAGAACCGGTTCAAATGGATCAATACCATTGGAATTGTTCACCTTAAATGTTATTGATTCTTCTTAACGATTCCTTTCTCAGCACGACGTCATGTCATGACTAGCTACATTGCATTACGTCACACACTCTGCAACGCAGAACTCCTAGGTGCAAATACCTCAAATATCCTGAAGCATTTGTCGACTCGGCCTTGAAGCTTGGGGTTTGCGTCGGGCCAAAGTGGAGAAGGGTTCCATGTGAACATGTTCACGTCAGGGAGGCGAACCCCCGCCTACCTCTACCCTTTCAGAGTTGGGACGCTGTCCCTCAGGCTCGAGGGGCCACGTTCAGACTCACACGGCCCAAAATGAGGCAACGAGAGTGGGTAAAATACCTCCACGATGACCCATGGAGGAAAAGCGTTTTTCCTCTCCAAATTCAAAGTCTTTTCCTCCAGGCTTGAGGGACCACGTTCAGACTCACACGGCCCAAAATGAGGCAACGAGAGTGGGTAAAATACCTCCACGATGACCCATGGAGGAAAAGCGTTTCTCCTCTCCAAATTCGTAGTCTTTTCCTCCAGGCTCGAGGGGCCATGTCCAAACTCACAGGGCCGAAAATGAGGCACCGAGAGCGGGTAAAATACCTCTGCGATGACCCATGGAGGA
This sequence comes from Notolabrus celidotus, assembly GCF_009762535.1. Classification (NCBI taxonomy): domain Eukaryota; kingdom Metazoa; phylum Chordata; class Actinopteri; order Labriformes; family Labridae; genus Notolabrus; species Notolabrus celidotus. The sequence continues at coordinate 1,890,767 of NC_048294.1, forward strand.
AAAGCGTTTTTCCTCTCCAAATTCAAAGTCTTTTCCTCCAGGCTCCAGGGGCCACGTCCAAACTCACACGACCGAAAATGAGGCACCAAGAGCGGGTAAAATATCTCCACGATGACCCACGGAGGAAAAGCGTTTCTCCTCTCCAAATTCAAAGTCTTTTCCTCCAGGCTCGAGGGGCCACGTCCGAACTCACACAGCCGAAAATGAGGTCAACCTATAGTTCAGTATGTTCAAGTTGTATATGGTTATGTTCAGTCATGTACAGACAAAATTTTGGAAAAAATAACATGGTTCCTTTTGCTGAGGAAGACTGTGTAGAACTACTTTTTTTCCCCTCAAAAAAAATACTCAGGAATCGTTAGGAGGATTGATAAGGACTTGGATTGATAAGCAGGATTGATAATGGCATTGACATTGATAAAATCTTATCAATTTCCACCCCTAATTAACATACAGCACTATTTAAATTTAGATATAATACAATACATAACCGATACAATACAATACGTAATATCAAATCAATCAATCTTTATTTATAAAGCGCCAAATCCCAACAAATGTTCTCCTCAGACTCTTTCCAAACAGAGCAGGTCTAGACCGTACTCTATGTTCTATTATTAACAAAGACCCAACATCAAGACCGGATCAGATCCAGTCCCATCTTCCAGACAGGACTCAGTCTGATCTCATCTTAATCCATCATGAGCAGATCACTTTGCAGCATTTAGCAAGTTACAGTGGCAAGGACAAACTTCCTTTAACAGGCAGAAACCTCCAGCAGGACCAGACTCATGCTAGAGAGATGATCGTGGTGACACAGATAGTAGTAGTTATAGCAGATGAGACAAGATACAATACATTATGATACATGATATGATACAAAGTTGTTGTTGTTGTTATATTTAGCTCTTGCAAAAATGTTTGTTACATTATTTTAAACAGGTGCAAACAATCACCTGCAGAGATATTGCACTGTAACCACATTGAAGCTTCGTGTAACTTAACATAATGCTATCATCTGCATACAACATGATAATGATAAAGATGGAAGCCTTTGCGTTTTCTTGCACATGATACAAACTTAAAATTTACATTTCATCGCTTGAACCATGACCATGAAAGTATTTGCATCGTCATGATCTCCCTGGTGGAGGTTAGAACACCCGGAGGTTCTGTACAGTGAGGTCTATAAGAAGATAAGGAAAAGTTGTTGTGCTGTGTTTTGAAGGTTACACAGTTTGTTATCCTGAAATGTCTCAGAATGATACATGAGCTCGTTTTTAAAGCGGCTACCATCAAAGAAGACGAATGTTTGGCTCCAAGGTTTTTTTTTACTGCTTTGATAAGAACATGAGGCTCATTTATTTCAAGAAAAGGGACAATTAAATCCTAACTCTCTGTCTTCTCTCTCTCTTCTTCAGTTTGTGGCTCAGCCGAACTGTCAGCAGCTCTTGGCCACGCTGTGGTACGACGGCTTCCCGGGCTGGAGGAGACGACACTGGGCGGTCAAGCTGGTCACCTGCTTCATCATCGGACTCCTCTTTCCTGTCTTCTCTCTGGTACGAAAGGGAAGGAAGGAGGGGTGGGGGGATTTTTATATAAAAAGGAATAAGAGAAAAGGGAGGAAAGACACTTCCCAAAAAACACCTAACAAAGAGACGAAACAGCAAGAAAGGAAGGATTATGACAGCTCCAATATTTTTTACCACCTTACATTAAAAAAAAAAAGATAAAACAGGAGTGTTGAAAAATGGAGAATTGTCTGAAATAGGGAAATATCTTCAGAATCAGAAACTCTTTACTCATCCCGGGGGAAATTCAGTCGTCACAGCTGCTCTTATACTCAATGTAACAGGAAGACTATTTATAGAACATGGGAGGGAAAGAAGAAATAAAGAAGAAGTTAAACTGTTTCATACAGAGATTTTAAAAAGTAACGTATACAAAGAGAAATTTGCCCATAGCAGCATAACTAGGACCTGGTCTAAGCCTGAGTCAGTCCTCACTGTAAGCTTTATCAAAAAAGAGATTTTAACTCTACTCCCAAAAGTAAATGACAGTGTTTGCCCTCTGGATCCTGGTTAGTACGGGATTCCAAAGGAGAAGGGTCTGGTTCTTGAAGGGCCTACCTACCATACTACTTTTGGAGACTTCAGCAAGCCCACATTTTTAGAGACCAGATGATGGGAAAATAAACCAGACTAAAGAGAGTTATCTGTGCTATTTTTTGAGGAAACTAATTGCCTCAAAGTTTCCCCTCTAAGCCTATAGCAGCATAACTAGGGCCTGGCCTAAGCCTGAGTCAGTCCTCACTGTAAGCTTTATCAAAAAGGAAACTCTGCTCCCAAAAGTACAGGGACAATGTCTGCCCCCTGGACCCTGGCTAGTACATGATTCCAAAGGAGAAGGGTCTCGTTCTTGAAGGGCCTACCTCCCATACTACTTTTGGAGACTCCAGCAAGCCCACATGTTTAGAGACCAGATGATGCGAACATAAACCAGACGAAAAAGAGTTATCCTTGCTTTATTATGAGGAAACTTATCAGCTCAAAGTTTCCCCTCTAAGCCTATAGCAGCATAATAAGCACAATAAGGGTCTAGTCTAAGCCTGAGTCATACCTCACTGTAAGCTTTTTAAAAAAGGAAAGTTTGAACACTACTTCCAAAATACAGGGACAATGTCTGCCCCCTGGACCCTGGCTGGTGCAGGATTCCAAAGGAGAAGGGTCTGGTTCTAGAAGGTGCCGACCTCCCATACTACTTTTGGAGACTCCAGAAAGCCCAAATTTTTAGAGACCAGATGATGGGAAAATAAACCAGACTAAAGAGAGTTATCTGTGCTATTTTTTGAGGAAACTAATTGCCTCAAAGTTTCCCCTCTAAGCCTATAGCAGCATAACTAGGGCCTGGTCTAAGCCTGAGTCAGTCCTCACTGTAAGCTTTATCAAAAAGGAAACTCTGCTCCCAAAAGTACAGGGACAATGTCTGCCCCCTGGACCCTGGCTGGTACATGATTCCAAAGGAGAAGGGTCTCGTTCTTGAAGGGCCTACCTCCCATACTACTTTTGGAGACTCCAGCAAGCCCACATGTTTAGAGACCAGATGATGCGAACATAAACCAGACGAAAAAGAGTTATCCCTGCTTTATTATGAGGAAACTTATCAGCTCAAAGTTTCCCCTCTAAGCCTATAGCAGCATAATAAGCACAATAAGGGTCTAGTCTAAGCCTGAGTCATACCTCACTGTAAGCTTTTTAAAAAAGGAAAGTTTGAACACTACTTCCAAAATACAGGGACAATGTCTGCCCCCTGGACCCTGGCTGGTGCAGGATTCCAAAGGAGAAGGGTCTGGTTCTAGAAGGTGCCGACCTCCCATACTACTTTTGGAGACTCCAGAAAGCCCACATATTTAGAGACCAGATGATGGGAACAGAAACCAGACTAAAGAGAGTTATCTGTGCTATTTTTTGAGGAAACTAATTGCCTCAAAGTTTCTCCTCTAAGCCTATAGCAGCATAACTAGGGACTGGTCTAAGCCTGAGTCAGTCTTCACTGTAAGCTTTATCAAAAAGGAAAATCTGGTCCCAGAAGTAAAGGATAGTGTCTGAACCTTGACCCTGGCTGGTACGGGATTCCAAAGGGAAAGGGTCGAGTTCTTGAAGGGCTTACTTCCCATACTACTTTTGGACACTCCAGCAAGCACACATATTTAGAGACCAGATGATGGGAACAGAAACCAGATTAAAGAAAAATATCTCCGCTTTATTATGAGGAAACTAATCAGCTCAATATTTCCATTCTAAGCCTATAGCAGCATAATAAGGTTCTAGTCTAAGCCTGAGTCAGTCCTCACTGTAAGCTTTATCAAAAAGGAAAATCTGGTCCCAGAAGTAAAGGATAGTGTCTGAACCTTGACCCTGGCTGGTACGGGATTCCAAAGGGAAAGGGTCGAGTTCTTGAAGGGCTTACTTCCCATACTACTTTTGGACACTCCAGCAAGCCCACATATTTAGAGACCAGATGATGGGAACAGAAACCAGATTAAAGAAAAATATCTCCGCTTTATTATGAGGAAACTAATCAGCTCAATATTTCCATTCTAAGCCTATAGCAGCATAATAAGGTTCTAGTCTAAGCCTGAGTCAGTCCTCACTGTAAGCTTTATCAAAAAGGAAAATCTGGTCTCAAAAGTAAAGGATAGTGTCTGAACCTTGACCCTGGCTGGTACGGGATTCCAAAGGAGAAGTTTCTCGTTCTTGAAGGGCTTACTTCCCATACTACTTTTGGACACTCCAGTAAGCCCAAATTTTTAGAGATCTTTTTTTTTCCCCCGAGTAATGATGCCGAACAGATTTGATAGGAGGTGAACATTGTGGACTTAACAAACAATGAAGATGGGAACATAAACCAGACTAAAGAGAGTTATCTCTTTATTATGACGTAACTAATTGGCTCTAAGCCCATAGCAGCATAACTAAGAGCTGGTCTAAGCCTGAGTCAGTCCTCACTGTAAACTTGATCAAAAAGGAAAGTTTAAATCTACTCCCAAAAGTAAACGACAGTGTTTGCTTCCTGGAACCTAGTTGGTACAGGATTCCAAAGGAGAAGGGCCTGGTTCTTGAAGGTCCTACCTCCCATACTACTTTTGGAGACTCCAGCAAGCCCATATTTGTAGAGACCATTTTTTTCGTGGAATATTACAGAACAATAGGTGATGGGAGGTGAACATTGTGGGCTTGCCAAACAATGAAGATGGGAACATAAACCAGAACAAAGAGAGTTATCTCTGCTTTAGTTTCCCCTCAGTTAAGTCGGTCAGGATTTTATGACACGCCCTCCCTCTCGTCTTCAATGTTACTTTTAACTCTCTCTCTCTTTTTACCTTCCTTTTAAAGCTATATTTTATGCCATCATAACAGCAATAACAGGGCCAATGAAAATAATGAACCAGCTCTGATAGAAGATCTCAAACAGGATGAACCTTTAAACACGGCCTCTTTTCTTCTTCTGTTTGTTTTTCAAGTTAGAATTCTCATGGGACATTAGAGCCAAAGATGACAGTTTAAAATCTCTGTCTGTTTTTGATTAAAAAAGAAAACCTTCATTGTTCATTGGAGGTTATATAACATCTCAATCCTGAAAGAAGAGAGTCCCACTTTGTCTTTGTTGTTCCTTTTTGTTGAGGCAGCTTTCCTTCCCGTTTATCAGATCGCCTTTTTTAAGCCGCTTTGTTCCCTTCCTCTTTCCGGTTAGTGTTTTTGTTCCTTGTCTCAAAGAGGATGTCGTTACAGATGATTTATGTTCTAATGAATCCCTCCGCCTGCTCCTCAGATCTACCTGTTGGCTCCTAAAAGCGCCGTGGGTCGCTTCATCAAGAAGCCCTTCATCAAGTTCATCTGTCACACAGCGTCCTACCTGACCTTCCTCTTCCTCCTGCTGCTGGCCTCTCAGCACATCGCCCGCACCAACCTGCACATGCAGGGACCCCCACCCACCATCGTCGAGTGGATGATCCTGCCATGGGTGCTGGGTATGTACAAAATCTAAACCCTATACTAATACGCAGTTTTTTGTCTCTCTGTTGCATTCTGGTCATTGGAGAGTGCTTTAAGTACTACAGCTGAGAGCATGCTGATGAATTCTAAGGAATAAATGTACATGAAATTAATATTTCATGTACATTTGAGATGAGAGGGAAATGGTGGAATTACATTACCGACCATGTTATTCAAAAACAGTGCTAGACAAGCCTCAGTAAGCACATCTTTATATGTGAAGCAGGCTGAGGGGTAAAGTTTGGAAGATTTTGAGCAAATTTGGGGCAAATTTGGGGCGTGGCTTAGGGGGTGATTAAGCCACGCCCACAAATATATACTATCCCTCTCTCCACTATCATCTCTCTCTCTCTTCATCTCCCTCTATCCCTCTCTCCAACACGGTCTCAGCAGATGTGTGTCTAACATGAGTCTGGTCCTGCTGGAGGTTTCTGCCTGTTAAAGGAAGTTTGTCCTTGCCACTGTAACTTGCTAAATGCTGCAAAGTGCTCTGCTCTTGGTGGATTAAGATGACATCAGACTGAGTCCTGTCTGTAAGATGGGACTGGATCTGATCCGGTCTTGATGTTGGGCCTTTGTTAGTAATAGAACACAGAGTACATACAGTCTAGACCTGCTCTGTTTGGAAAGAGTCTGAGGAGAACATTTGTTGGGGTTCGGCGTTTCATAAATAAAGATTGATTGATATTGCTCCTCTAGGATCCTGTGTTAAGATTAGGGTGTGTTATGCTCTTAGTGGCAAATTAAACCTCCAAACTCCTAACTTTTATTCAGAGGACTGACCTCATTTCTTTCTAAATCCAAAACCAGAAACCACAAAGAACTTCTTCCAACAGCCATAAAGTGGGTTTTATAGTCACCTTAGAGTTTGGCCTTATCTTGATTAAGGTTCCGTTATTGGCTTGTACCAAGCGGCAAACTCCAGAGTTGATAATTAAGTCAATGCAGCTGTGCAAAAAAACGCAGTTCCCTGAGTGGCCACTTCTTCCCCGAGCAGTATGGGAGTTGTTAGGAAGCTCAAGGCCCAACTCAGCTCCACCTCTTCTTCTGTTTCTGGATTGATCCAGAGTTAGGATGAGTCAGCATTTCCACATTGGTGACGCCATCTTTGGGCTCAAAACAACAACCATGTTTTAAACGGTCTGGTCCTCAAATAGAATCCTCTGGTCTTATCTAAAGTCCAATTGGACAAACTGTCTACACCAGAGCTTCAATCAAACATTAACCACTGGAAAATAAGAGAGAACACTTACCTTGAATGATTTTTGGGGGCTGAATCATCAAGAAAACTTTATATATCTTATAAAGTTTATATATATATTAGACTTACTAGACTTATGTTATTTAAGAACACAACGTCTGTTTGGGATGAAATATAAACTTTTGTTGTTGTTTGTATTTTGGTTTCTTCCCTCCCTCCTTTTTTTCATTTTATTTTACTTTATTTTTTTGTTGAATCTTGATCTTTTTAGGGAGCCTTTTTTAACATCTGGCAAGGGACTATGTATGTAAACTAGGCTTTTGGCTAATTCTGGCATATTTACATAAGTGTTCATTAATATGCACGGTCCTTTTAAATGAAAAAATAGAATAAATAAATGAATAAAAATAGAATTTAGGGTGGAATTTATAATTTAGAGTTCTAGGATTTGTTAGATTTGCACTGGATGAAGACAACACCTGAGATTATAACAAATAACTGCACCTCTCCAGGTGAAATCCGCCCTTTGCAATCCCTCATTATTATTGTAAATGAATTACAATCCTCATAAGGTCATTGTCCAGACCCGGCTGTACTGTGATAGAAAACAAACGCCTCTCAGAGACGGTGCAAACAACCAGATTTAAATCTAATGAAAAAAAGAAAGGTGTCAGTTTGGGTCTCTTTTCAGTTTGATCGCTGCTCATCAAGAAGACTCGGAGTGTGTCTTCACCAGCGTGTGTGTTCATGTGTGTGTGTGACGGGGGTGTTTGTGTGGTTGGATGCTTGTGAGTGTGTGTGGAGGAGGTGGATGTGTGTGTGCGTGGGTGCACGGCTGTGGGTGTAAGAAAAAAAAAAAAAAAAAGAGAGTGATTACATCTCCATATTCTCTCTCTGAGCTGACAGCAATCATTTCCAAATCCGAACCATCACACGCCATAATCACTTGGAAAAACACAAAACCATCTGTTCTGCTTCTCGGTCTCTTCGGCGCTCTCGTCTCATCCCTCCTTCATCTCGGAAACACATTAAGCTACAAAACGCTTTGGATGAAAAGAAAAGACTCTCTCCGTCAGCTGTTTGAGCGGGATAAAAATAAGAGCATGGACCGCTTTTGTTGCACTTGTTCTCTTTGTCTCAAAAGGACAGTATATGTGTGTGTGTATATCTATATATATATATTTAAAATAACATAAAGTCCAGGAGCCCTCTTAGCCTATAGCAGTATAACTAGGGCCTGGTCCAAGCCTGAGTCAGTCCTCACTGTAAGCTTTATCAAAAAGGAAAGTTTTAGCTCTACTCCCAAAAGTGGTGCCAACCTCCCATACTACTTTTGGAGACTCCAGAAAGCCCAAATTTTTAGAGACCAGATGATGGGAAAGTAAACCAGACTAAAGAGAGTTATCTGTGCTATTTTTTGAGGAAACTAATTGCCTCAAAGTTTCTCCTCTAAGCCTATAGCAGCATAACTAGGGCCTGGTCTAAGCCTGAGTCAGTCCTCACTGTAAGCTTTATCAAAAAGGAAACTCTGCTCCCAAAAGTACAGGGACAATGTCTGCCTCCTGGACCCTGACTGGTACAGAATTCCAAAGGAGAAGGGACTGGTTCTTGAAGGGCCTACCTCCCATACTACTTTCTGAGACTCCTTTAAGGATTTGATTTTGGGCTAAGCTTTGTTGACTTACCAAACAATGAAAATGACAACAGAGTGAATTGAGCTAGGGCCTGGTCTAAGCCTGATACGGCCCGTATAAGGAAAGATTTCCAACTCTACTTCCAAACATAAAAGAAAATGTCTGCCTTCTGGACCCTGACTGGTCCAGGATTCCAAAGGAGAAGGGTCTCGTTATTTAAGGGCCTACCTACCATAGTACTTTTGGAGACTCCTTTTAGGATTTGATTTTGGGTTAAGCATTGCGGACTTACCAAACAGTGAAAATGACAACAGGGTGAATCAAGCCAGGGCCTGGTCTAAGCCCGAGTTAGTCCTTCCAGAAAGCTCAAGAAAGAAAGTTTTAACTCTACTTCCACAACTAAAAGAAAGTGTCTGCCTCCCTAGATCCTGGCTGGTACAGGATTCCAAAAGAGAAGGGTCTGGTTCTTGAAGGGCCTACCTCCCATACTACTTTTGGAGACTCCAGGAAGCCCAAACTTTTAGAGACCAGATGATGGGAACAGAAACCAGACTAAAGACAGTTATCCCTGCTTTATTATGAGGAAACTAATCAGATCAAAGTTTCCCCTCTAAGCCTATAACAGCATAATAAGGGTCTAGTCTAAGCCTGAGTCAGTCCCCACTGTAAGCTTTATCAAAAAGGAAAGTTTTAACTCTACTCCCAAAAGTAAAAGAAAGTGTCTGCCTCCCTGGATCCTGGCTGGTACAGGATTCCAAAGGAGAAGGGACTGGTTATTGTAGGGTCTACCTCCCATAGTACTTTTTGAGACTCCTTTAAGGATTTGATTTTGGGTTAAGAATTGTGGACTTAACAAACAATGAAAATGACAACTGGGTGAAATGAGCGAGGGCCTGATCTAAGCCTGAGTCAGTCCTTACTGTAAGCTTTATCAAGAAGGAAAGTTTTAAGTTTTAACTCTACCCCTGAGATTAAAAGACAGTGCCTGCCTCTAAGACCCTGACTGGTACAGAATTCCAAAGGAGAAGGGTCTTATTATTGAAGGGTCTATCTCCCATACTACTTTGGGAGACTCCAGGGGGTCCATATTTTTGGAGACCTATGTTTTAGAGCAAAAGTACAGAACAGATTTGAAGGGGGTGAGCATTGTGGACTTATCAAACAATGAAAATGACAACTGGTTGAATTGAGCTAGGGCCTGGTCTAAGTCTGAGTCAGTCCTCACTGTAAGCTTTATCAAAAAGGAAAGATTTTCAACTCTGCTCCAAAAAGTAAAATAAAGTGTCGGCAGCCTGGACCATCTCTGGTACAGGATTCCAAAGGAGAAGGGACTGGTTTTTGAAGGGCCTACCTCCCATACTACTTTTGGACTTACTTTCCAGCAAGCCCATATTTTTAGAGACCAATGTTTTCGAGGGAATAAGAGGGAACTGAAAGCTTTTTAGGATTTGATGGGGGCTGAACATTGTGGAATTACTAAACAATGAAGATGAGAACTTGATCTGCAAAAACACTCTTAAGAGGGAAACAGAATCAGGTTTAGAGTGTATGGATAGTAGAGTCCTTACTTTAACATATCTTTTTCCTATGGCAGCATTTGTTCATAACCATGGTCACAGGTGTGACATTGGAAATATAACCATATTAGCAGACAGAGGGAGAATACATGAATTATTATTATTATCATTCATATTTTTAGGAATCAGCTGCTTAAAATAAACACGTTGGCACTGACGAGATTGGTGAGCTATAACCGTGTGTACATGTAAATAACTTTCACTGAATGTGTGTTTGTGTTTCAGGTTTCATCTGGGCAGAGATCAAAGAGATGTGGGACGGGGGATTCACAGAGTACATCCACGACTGGTGGAACCTCATGGACTTCGCCATGAACTCGCTCTACCTGGCCACCATATCTCTGAAGATCGTGGCGTACGTTAAGGTAAAGGTTTCGTCGTGAATTAGTGGCTATGATACTTTGTTTACCAAATGAAGTAGTTTTCTTTTACGCTGGTTGCAACTCAAACGAAAGACAAAGAAGAAGCAGCAAAAGCAGCAGAAGAAGACGCTGTGAGAACCAGCTAGCTAGCTCGTCTTTGTCGCTTCTACTGCAGAGTACTGTACCCATGCAAGGAAGACGTGAGTTAGATTTGAAGTTTCTGTCGTGCCTATTGTGACTATTTTTGATGATAATACCTGTGAAGTGAAAATCAGACATCATGGCAGCTCTTTTAAATATCTTATCATGAATATATTTGAATTTGAACGCCGTCATCAGAGCGCTGAGAGCCTGAATCAGAGAGCTGAACACAGCCACACAAAGAGCTCTGATACCAGACGATGACAAAACAACCGGTTAGTGTCTTTCATGAGTGTTTTGATTTCAAAAAGTGACCTGTAAACATCAGCTGTGACCTTCGACCTTTCCTCACAACAAACCCGGAGCCCGTGAGGGTCACGGCATTCAGCCGGCGAGCGTCACTTTGATGCTTTAATGCAGTCGTTTCTCACTTTCACAGCACAGCTCTCAGCTTTAATGACACTTCTTTAGCTGCACGCTCTGCATACATGCAGGATATGTTTATTTATGAGGAGTGAAGGGTGAAACACACACACACACACACACACGCACGCACACACATACACACATATACCAGACGGCAGGGCCATCTGCAGCAGCTGTGAGTCACTGATGGTGGCGGGTGGCCCTCCTACACAGGTCCCACATTCACACAGCTTTATGAGCACACAGACATGTAGATACAGACACACACAACTGTATCCTCACAAGTCGACAGGAAGTAAAACAAATCTACACACACACACACACACACACACACACACACACACAGAGAAAGAAGCAGTCGTCGGCACTTCAAATTGGACTGTTTTTGTCTTTTTACTTGAAATATTAATCAACATTTTAAATTCCTCTGGAGGGCTGGCAGCTCAAGTTCTGCCCCGTCATTGTGCGTGTGTGCGTGTGTGTGTGTGTGTGCGTGTGTGTGTGTGTGTGTGTGTGTGAGAGAGAAAGAGAGAAGATAAGGCGAATGCATCTGAGAGAAGGTGCGACAGTCTATAAATTAATGAGTGTGCATCTGTGTGCATGTTTCTGTTTCTAGCTGCACCCTGTGTGTGTGTGTGTGTGTGTGCATGTGTGTGCGTGTGTGTGTGTCTAACAGAGGCAGAGTTAACAAGACAGACGTCCTGTGGAAGTCTAATGGCTGAATTTTGAATGAGGATGAAGCCGAGCATGAGACAACCGAAGGAGAGAGAGAGAGAGAGAGAGAGACAGGAGGATGGATAACATGAATAAAGCACAGTCAGAAACAGAGCATGCTGGGAAAATTAGCTTTATGGAGAGGTGGAAAATGGAAGTTGGGGAAGAGTCAGAGGAACACAAAGTGACAGAGGAGAGAGGGATGATTAGAGTCGTATATTAGGTTAGATTGTTAGGGGGAAAAAAAGAAGTTGAAGGTCGAGAAAACAGGAAAAACTGAACCGTGAAAAGAAGAAGTGAAAGATCAGCTGAAGGCTCGAGGGGGATTCAGAGGATGAGAGGGAGCTGTCACAGAATCAGGAGGTTTATCTTTTGAGGGACACTCCAACATCTTTTGAGGATTTCAAAGATGGAAGGAAACACAGAAAACGTCAGTAATCGTCCTTGTCGGGTTGAAAGCACCCAAAAGAACAACGTCTCAAAGAACTCTCACTAATGGAAGTTCAGTTATCAGAACCATTTGTGAGTTTGTCCTCCAGATTTGGAGTGACTACTGGGCTGTGATGAAACTGACTGTGAGGGTTTGACATGGAGCAAAAAGTTTGGACAGTAAAATAAACAGAAAAGTCAAAATAAAATACAGAATTTTGAAAATGAATAAATAGATACATACAAAGTAAATTATTTAAAATTAAGTAATTTTTAAAAAGTTACATTTATGTATAAAATAATTACAAATAAAATAATGATACACTTTAAAGAAAAGAATTTAAATTAACAAATACAAATAATTGAAATAATAATGATTAAGATAATAGAAATGTAATAGAAATATTTTCAATAAGCATTAAAAAAAATTCAAAAATAAAAGCAAAAATGAATAAATATGTAAAATTGATAAATAAAAATGGTTAAAATTGAAATAATAGAAAAGTAATAGATATAGATACAATAAACTTTAAATAAAAATAAAAGTTAATGATTAGATGCTTACTACAATTAAAATAAAAATAAATAAGTGCATTTAATTATTAAAATAAAAAAGAAACATTTATCAATAATTGAAATTATAGAGAAGTAATAGAAATATTTGCAATACACTTAATTAAAAATAAAAGAATACATACTCAAATTTCAATTAAAATAAATGCATAAATAAGTTTAATTCATATATTTTAAAAAAAATTCATTCAAGTAATAGAAATAGATACAGTACACTTCAAAGGAAAATAAAAATAGATTAACAAAAATAAGAAAATAATTTAAATTAACAATAATTAAGATTATATAAATGTAATGGAAATAGATTTTATATTTCTTTTAATTTAAATTCAAATCAAATAAATAAGTTAAATTTAATAAATAAAAACAGTTAGAAAAAATTATAATTTAAATTAAAGACAAGTTATAGAAATGTGTTTTTTAGAGAGATGAAAAATGGAAGACACATCCAATCACTCTTGTCTTGTTAAAAAGGGGTTTTGAGGGACCAAGAAAGTTTGGACAGTAAAATAACATTCATAACAACGTCATTTTTGTGCTAAGCTAGGCTAACATCCAGCATCTTTGAGTCCTCTTTTAGAAAAGAACAAACTGCGAGAGGCTCAGCGTGTGTGCAGACGTGTGTTCCTTTCTCACCTCACTTTTCCTTCTCTAGGTGGTCTCTGTAGCGGACGAACAATAAGCTCATTCTTCTCCTCCTCTCTCCTCCCTCCAGTACAACTCCTCTCGGCCCCGGGAGGAGTGGGAGATGTGGCACCCCACGCTGATAGCCGAGGCTTTGTTCGCCATCGCCAACATCTTCAGCTCCCTCAGACTCATCTCCCTCTTCACCGCCAACTCTCACCTCGGGCCTCTGCAGATCTCACTGGGTAGGATGCTGCTGGACATCCTCAAGTTTCTCTTCATTTACTGTCTGGTGAGTGACGCAGGTCTGGTGTTAACTTTATAAAGCAGCTTTGGTTTGGACCGCCCACACGATGCATGTCTTACCTTGAAGCATTAACTTAAAGATCCAGTCTTATACAGGTATTGTTGCTGAAGAAGCTGGTTCCAAGACAAGTTACACTCCTGCAATGTTATGTTGTGATGCTAGCAACTGTGTCCATTTTTTGGGGGTGTTATGAAGAGTTTTGCAACCTACAGAGGATACCCCCAAAAACTGACATAATTAAAAAATGCCCCGGGTCAAGTTGACCCAGGAACATTAATGCTGTCCCTAAGAAACGAACATAACAGAAGGGTTAAATATGCCCCGGGTCAAGTTGACCCAGGAACATTATTGCTGTCCCTAAGAAAGAAACATAACACCGGGTCAAGTTGACCCAGGAACATTATTGCTGTTCCTAAGAAACGAACATAACAGCGGGTCAAGTTCACCCAGGAACATTATTGCTGTCCCTATGAAACAAACATAACAGGAGGGTTAAATATGCCCGGGGTCAAGTTGACCCATGAACATTATTGCTGTCCCTAAGAAACAAATATAACACCGGGTCAAGCTGACCCAGGAACATTATTGCTGTCCCTATGAAACAAACATAACAGGAGGGTTAAATATGCCCGGGTTCAAGTTGACCCATGAACATTATTGCTGTTCCTAAGTAACAAACATAACACCGGGTCAAGTTGACCCAGGAACATTATTGCTGTTCCTAAGAAACGAACATAACAGCGGGTCAAGTTGACCCAGGAACATTATTGCTGTCCCTAAGAAACAAAAATAACACCGGGTCAAGTTGACCCAGGAACATTATTGCTGTTCCTAAGAAACGAACATAACAGCGGGTCAAGTTGACCCAGGAACATTATTGCTGTCCCTAAGAAACAAAAATAACACCGGGTCAAGTTGACCCAGGAACATTATTGCTGTTCCTAAGAAACGAACATAACAGCGGGTCAAGTTGACCCAGGAACATTATTGCTGTCCCTAAGAAACAAAAATAACACCGGGTCAAGTTGACCCAGGAACGTTATTGCTGTTCCTAAGAAACGAACATAACACCGGGTCAATTTGACCCAGGAACATTATTGCTGTCCCTAAGAAACAAACATAACACCGGGTCAAGTTGACCCAGAAACATTATTCCGGTCCCTAAGAAAGAAACATAACACCGGGTCAAGTTGACCCAGGAACATTATTGCTGTCCCTAAGAAACAAACATAACACCGGGTCAAGTTGACCCAGGAACATTTTTGCTGTCTCTAGGAAACGAACATAACAGGAGGGTTAAATATGTCCTGGGTCAAGTTGACCCAGGAACATTATTGCTGTCCCTATGAAACAAACATAACAGGAGGGTTAAATATGCCCCGGGTCAAGTTGACCCATGAACATTATTGCTGTCCCTAAGAAACAGACATAACACTGGGTCAAGTTGACCCAAGAACATTATTGCTGTCCCTAAGTAACGAACATAACAGGAGGGTTAAAAAAGTCATCTTCAGGATCCAACAGAGTGAACCCTCTGCATGCTGAATCCATCCTTCATGGAAGAAGGACAAATTCATTCAAACCTCATTAGCTTCTTCTCAAGGGAACCCCCCAACTTACAGCACAATCCACATGAGAACTGTTCAGCTCCCTGAAGTCCTTAAACTCAGTCCCACAGCGAGCTGCGTGGTCTCTGGAGCCGCTTTATGTAACACTGTTCTGCCTGTACCCTGTCAAGAAGAAGAGCAAGCTTTGCCCTGCAGGAGCAGAAGGTCAAGCCCTGCAACTAAATGTAATGTCAGATCTACAGTGATCCAACAGCTCCGTTTCAAATCGCACAAAGCATCTCAAACGATTCCTAAAGTTTGGTCTGTTTGACCCACAATCATTCAAACTCTAAGATGGTCAGTGTGAGGATTTAATGGGACTTCATGTGTGTCCTGTGTAGGTCCTGCTCGCGTTCGCTAACGGTCTGAACCAGCTGTACTTCTACTACGAGACCAAGGCCTCAGAAGAGCTCAACAACTGCAAAGGCATCCGCTGTGAGAGGCAGAACAACGCCTTCTCAACGTGAGTACCATCCGCTATATAAACTCTATGTCCAGGTTTGGGTACTTTTTACTGTCATCTCTTTTAGGCTCTGAATGATGCTTACCAAAGTTGTATATCACAGACTTGCAGACGAGGAAAAGTGTGAGCAGAGTTTTGGGATTGATGCAAATGGCTGTACCCGTGCAGGGAACAAAATCAACATATTGTAGTTTCTTGGGATTCAAACTTTCAGTTATATGCTGCTCAGTCATTTTTGTGACTCCTGCTGAGTCCTGAAACGTCTATAAAAGATGTGTTTTGAATCCTGTGGTCTGAAAATCCCCAAAGTGTGCTTTAACTATGAACTGCACCTGCTTAAATTGGCAAGTATGATCCTCTGCTTTTAAATAACTCTTTTTATATAGTTCTGACTCTGCTGTTCATTTATGTGGATGACTCTCAGTTTTGGAAACACAGAGTGTGCTTCCAGTTTTCTCTCATTGAACAATTGTTTAGTTTGAGTCCATTGGATGGGGATGGTCCAACATTCTACTGAAGTTCAGACTGAGTTATTTCTGCCTCAAAAGCAAGGACTGTCATGAAATTTAGTACAAACATTTATATCTATCTGGGGATGCTGCTCACTGAATTTGGTGATTCTCTCATGTTTCCTCTTCCTATAGTAGCAGATTGAAGTTGTGTTTCTTGGCGATAGACGATCCCAACCAGTAGGGTTCAGCAGGTGTTGTGCGTCATATTGCCCTCCATGTTTGTTTGTTTTTTGGAGTCACCTCTGATGTCATGATGTC
Organism: Notolabrus celidotus; assembly: GCF_009762535.1. Taxonomy (NCBI): domain Eukaryota; kingdom Metazoa; phylum Chordata; class Actinopteri; order Labriformes; family Labridae; genus Notolabrus; species Notolabrus celidotus. The sequence goes on from NC_048294.1 coordinate 1,907,150, forward strand.
ATGTCTGTGAAGTCATTCCCACAAAAATTGAGTGTGTAGTCTAACAGTCTTGTGTGTGTGTGTGTGTGTGTGTGTGTGTGTGTGTGTGTGTGTGTGTATGTGTGTGTGTGTGTGTTCAGAGGATTGTAATGTTAAAAAGAAGTTTCAACTTTCCTTGAACTCTCTCACTCAGTTAAGATCCAAACGTCATCTAGTGTGTTACAATTTGTCTCAAACCACCGTAGCTGTAGACAGTCATGTTACTTTATTCAGTGTTAAAACTTACATTTTTCTTTAATTTCTCTAATGTGACTTTTTTTGTTCTTTTAAACTAGTTTTTTAAAATCTGTTTTATTACACTCAGCCAACAAAACACAAAACAACAATGCAGCCATTACACTCAGAGGCAGATCTTATGCATAAATATTTCATTAAAAATGAATAAATGAATAAATACGTCCATGGTTCTAAAGAGAGAGTAAAAATAAAATTCAAAATTTTAAATAAAGATATAAATACATACAAAATGAATAAATACAAATTAAATAAATCAATAAAAACACACTTTAAAGAAAAAGAAAAATTTTATTAAAAAATAAGTTCAATTAGTAAATACAAATAATATAAATACTATTAATTTCAATAATAGAAATGTTATGGAAAAAGATTCAATAAGCTTTTGAAAAATAAAGAAATACATACTAATATTAAAATATTTAAATAAGTTAAATTAATAAATACAAATAATGCAACTATTAATGATTAAAAGAAAAGAAATAGAAATAGATACATTGAACTGTATTTTTATTATTTTAATCATTATTATTTAAACCACTGATTTAACATGTATTTATTTATCTTATTTATAAAAATTAAGTATTTATTTATCTATTTATTTCTTGTGTTCATATGATCTAGTACTCTTCCTTATTTTTAACTTTTCTTTCCACTCTTGCCTATTTTATTAATTTTCTTTAACTTTTAAGTATTTTATTTATAATCATGCCTTTTTTAATTTTACCATTGCTGTTGTTTTCTGTCTCTCTGTTATTCTGTGAAGCACTTTGGACTGCATGTTTTTATGTATGAAAGGTGCTATATAAATAAAGTTGAGTTGAGTTTAGAGTTAAACTTTAAATAAAAATAAATTAATACATAAATAATTGAAATAAAATTGAATAATATTGTACAGTGTATAACAAATCAGTCCATCAGAAAGTCAACTGTAAAGAGAAGAAGCAACAGGTGCCCCCTCATCTGGAATGCATTAGTTTTTAACCTTGACCTCACAGTGATACTCTCTATATTAAAAAATGTTAAAAACAAACAGAGGAGATCTTCCTGTGAGGAAACGTAACGTTTGTACTTCTTTATTGAAAATAACGTCAAAAGTTTTGTCTCCAGATGAACTCTGAAGTTTGAAATATGAAGTGTTTGGCTTTTTGCAAACATCCATTTAGATGGTGTTCAGATCGATGACTGAATATTTTACTACCCACAGAAGTAGTGTGTGTGTGTGTGTGCGTCTGTGTGTGTGTGTGTGTATGTGTAGCTGCATCCACGATTAGTCAAACCTTCACACACACATACAGACCTGGCTGTAATGCGCCGTTGCACCACATAATGATATGGAAACGATTCTGGGTGTGGAGCAGCTCCGGCTCGCTCAGAGGACACGGGGAATATTAATCTGACGTTTTTTTTGTGTGAGAGACGGGAAAATTTGCAAAATTGGAAAGTCAGTCGAAGGTTTTGCTTATTAAGAGGCAAAGTTTGAAATATGGGAGCTCTGCACACACACAGGAACACACACTTACGCTGATGGAGGTGAAGTGAGAGCCAAGCCGAGTCGGTGGGCTGAATATTGATGAGTCCAGAGGTTTGTTTTAGATAATAGCCGTATTGATTTGTGATCGATCCCATTACACTAAAGCGCTCCGGACAATGGGAGCAGTGTGAGGAGAATCCATCCCAAACTAAAGATCACACTTCTAACTTTGAGCTGTGTTTGTGTTTAGAGAAAGAGGCAATAAGTGTTTTTGTTAAATACATAATTATCAGAGATGATCATGTAGGTGTATGTGTTTATGGCTTTAACACTGAATAGGAAGAAGATATTTAGAGATGTTTTATTGAACCAGAACTTTGCATAATTTTCACCATGAGCAGAAAGTTGTTGGAAGGTCAGACTGTGACTTTTCTTAAGAAATTAAAGAACATATAATATCCGTTTTATTTTAAAGGGGACATATCACGCTTTTTTCATCAACATATATTGGTCTAAGAGGTCCCCAAAACATGTCTTTAAAGTTTATGCTCAAAAAAACACTTTGAAATCAGATTTTGGCATGTCTGAAAAGTCCTCTTCTTCATTCCTCATCAGAACACTCTGTTTTCCCTCTGACCACGCCCCTCCGGAAGTGGATGTGCCTCGGCTCTCCAGCACGTTGATCTAATGTTTACATGTTGGCTGAATATACACGGCTGCTCACAGATCGCGTTACTTCAACCCTCTGAATCTGATCCTGACGGAGAGGCGCCTGCAGCAGGACCTTTCTGAAGGATTGGTCATAGATTTAGTGTTTCTTGTTGTTTTATTTATCAGTATGTAGACGTGTGTCTTGGTACACAGCTACGAACATGTAGCTATGTGGCTATGCTAACTAGCGCTAGCACTTATCCATGATAAATAAAAATCATCCACTAGATCTTCAAATCTGCAGACGTGGGGAGTAAAACTGACCTCTGCCAGAAAGGCAGTAGGACCTTTCTGAAGGATTGGTCACAGATTTAGTGTTTCTTGTTGTTTTATTTGTCAGTATGTTGACGTGTGTCTTGGTACACAGCTACAGCTACAGCTACAGCTACAGCTACAGCTATGAACATATAGCTATGTGGCTATGCTAGCGCTAGCACTTATCCATGACAAATAAAAATCATCCACTAGATCTTCAAATCTGCAGACGTGGGGAGTAAAACCGACCTTTGTGTTTATTAAGACAGCCTACAACTAGCATGCCTCCCTCCTAAGCTCCTTGTTAGCACACATTTGTGCAGGTAATGAAAAACAGAGGAGGGATTCAGTATTATTTTATACAGTCTATGGGCTGAACAAGCTCCTAGCTCTGACTCCGTGACAGACCGGATATTGTTGTTACGTAACAAAAACACGGAAGTCTGAAACGGCTCGTTTCACACACATTTACAGAAAGGTGGAGAAATCAGAACAGGGGCAGAATGGATTTTTTTCATTCTCGGGGGGTTTGTAGACATGCCAGGGAAACATATTTCAGGTAAAGAACCATTGAAAAGTCAATTTTGCATGATATGTCACCTTTAATAATTTAATTTAATAATAGTTCATTTTATTTATAGGCGACTCTCTGGACACCCAAGGTCACCTTAGCAACACTCAACAGTAAAAAATACATACATGGGGATCAGCACCTCCAAGTCTGAGGCCATGGTGCTCAGTCGGAAAAGGGTGGCCTGCCCTCTCCGGGTCGGAGGGGAGTCTTTGCTCCAGGCGGAGGAGTTCAAGTATCTCGGGGTCTTGTTCACGAGTGAGGGGAAAAGGGAGCGGGAGATTGACAGACGGATCGGGGCGGCGTCTGCAGTGATGCGGGCGCTGTACCGGTGAAGAGAGAGCTGAGCCAGAAGGCAAAGCTCTCAATTTACCGGTCAATCTACGTTCCGACCCTCACCTATGGTCACGAGCTGTGGGTAGTGACCGAAAGAACGAGATCGCGAATACAAGCGGCCGAAATGAGCTTTCTCCGCAGGGTGGCTGGGCTCAGCCTTAGAGAGAGGGTCAGGAGCTCAGACATCCGGGAGAGGCTCAAAGTAGAGCCTCTGCTCCTCCGGATCGAGAGGAGCCAGATGAGGTGGTTCGGGCATCTGGTTAGGATGCCTCCCGGGCGTCTCCCTGGGGAGGTGTTTCGGGCATGTCCGACTGGGAGGAGGCCACGGGGAAGGCCCAGGACACGCTGGCGAGACTATGTCTCTCAGCTGGCCTGTGAGCGCCTCGGTATCCTCCCAGAAGAGCTGGTGGAAGTGGCCGGGGAGAGGAGTGTCTGGGCTTCCCTGCTGAGACTGCTGCCCCCGCGACCCGGACCCGGATAAGCGGAAGAAGATGGATGGATGGATGGATGGATGGATGGATGGATGGATGGATGGATAATATCCGTTTTATTTTAATAATTTAATTTAATAATAGTTCATTTTATTTATAGGCGACTCTCTGGACACTCAAGGTCACCTTAGCAACACTCAACAGTAAAAAATACATACATTAGAATAAAGGTACAACACTAGAAAAATGAAAGGGGGAGGGGAAGTCATTCCAGTCCCAGGAGACGGATTAGAGTGCGTATGCTTGGCGGAAAAGGTGAGTTTTGAGGCGGGATTTGAAGGTGGGGGGAGAGCTGGAATTTTGTAAGTCCAGAGGTGGAGGGCCGAGCGGCTGAAGGCTCTCGACCCCATGGTGGTCAAGCGAGAAGGTGGGAGGGTGAGTTGGGTGGAAGAGGAGGACCTGAGACTACGGTAGGGTATTTTAGTATGGAGGAGGTCAATGAGGTCCTGAGGAGCTCGGTTGTTGATGGCCTTGTAGAAGAGGAACAGAATCTTGAAAATGATGTGGTATCTAATGGGAAGCCAGTGGAGCTGCTGCAGGACAGGTGTGATGTGGCTGGTGGAGGGGGGTCTGGTGAGGATGCAGGCAGCAGAGTTTTAAACCAGTTGAAGTTTCTGGATGGATTTGTCTGGTAAACCAAAAAGAAGGGAGCTGCAGGAGTCTAGGCGGGAGGTGACCAGGGTGTGAACCAGAATGGATGTACTGTTGGGGGAGAGAGATGGACGCAGGCGAGAGATGTGACAGAGATGGAAGTATGCTGACCGGGTGACATTAGTGATGTGGGACTGGACTGACAGTGTACTGTCGAGGGTGACACCCAGACTCTTCACATGGGGGGAGGGGGAGACAGAGGAGTTGTCCCTGAGGATGGAGAGGTTGTTTGTTTTTGAGAGGGTGGATTTAGTGTCAATGAGAAGGACCTCTGTTTGATCGCTGTTCAGTTTGAGGAAGTTGTTGGTGCGCCAGGATCTGATGTCATGAAGACAGTCAGAAAGGGAGGTAGGAGGTGAGAGGTGGGAGGTGGGAGGGAGTGAGGAGGTGGGTTTGGTGGACAGGTAGAGCTGGGTGTCATCCGCGTAGCAGTGGAACTGGATATTGTGTTTAGGGAAGATATGACCAAAGGGGAGGAGGGATATGATGAACAAAAGGGGCCCGAGGACAGAACCCTGGGGTACACCAGAGGAGAGGGGGGATGGTTGGGAGATGAATGTTTTGAGTTGGATGACTTGAGTACGGCCAGAGAGATATGATTGAAACCAGTCCAGGGGTGTGTCCAGGCAAGTCTGTTGATGAATGATAATGATCTTGTCCACACAAGTTAATAAGAGAGTATCTTGTTTGTAGGAGAGATAATAACTTGTGTGCACTAGATTACATTGATCCCCCTTTTGGGACTTTAGGGTCTCTGTGGATGGTAATCTGAGTATTTCTTCAAAGTTTGAGTTTCTACACACTTTCATTTTTTGCTTAGACGTGAAAAAAACAACATGAGTGCTAAATAGGACGACGATGCTGACAGCTGTAGATCAATCTGAGGCTCTGCAGGAACACATCAGCCTCATGATGGAGCTAAACGAGGAGCAGATCTCAGCGCTGACGGATCACATGATGCATTATGCAAACAGAGCGATCGCAGCCCCGCGAGCAACCAACAGCCCGCATCAACATTCATGAGTTTACTGAGCCAGGATTATTTCCTCTGTGTGTGTGCGTGTACATGTGTGTGTGTATGTGTGTGTGTGTGTGTGTGTGTGTGTGTGTGTGTGTGCACTCTGTAATTCTCACACACTTTTCAGCATTAGTGAGTTGTTTTGTGCGAGATCATTTCCTGTCTCCGCTCAGGTGTCTCACCTCGTCGTCTCCTCCCTCCTCCTCATCTCGCTCATCTGTTCTTCACACGCTCTTATCACCATTAATGTGTTACATCGTTTTACACCAAGAGGAAGGAGTGTGTGTGTGTGTGTCTCTGTGTGTGTGTGTCTCTGTGTGTGTGTGTGTGTTTGTTTCTACCTCATACTCACACTGCTCGCTCTGATTTCTTCAAAGCACACTGCTCTCTTTGTTTCGTCAGAAATATGGGATCCTTTTACCTGATAGCTTCAAAACAACATACAGATACCCCTCAGGACTGATACCTGCAATGCATTATGGGTATTTTATTCAAATGCGTTGCGTTCGTGGACCAACGTGACCCGATGGAGCTCGGTTTGGAAGTACTCCTGAGCAAGATCAGCATTACAGGAGTGATTTATCTGCACTCTGTAGAGCTGCCAACTCTGAACACCGAAACACCGCTTACAGTGTTTCTATGTCACACTCCAACACACACACACACACACACGCACACACACACACACACACACACACACACACACACACACACACACACACACACACACACACACACACTGCCTCCCACTCTACTCTACAGGAGAAGTAAAAACTGTGAAATGACTGAGTGACTTCGAGGATCGGCTTCAGCAGTTTATAATCCGGCTCAGTGGAGTGAGTGATGAGAGAGAGAGAGGAGAGGGAACAAGGAAAGGAGAGGGAGAGGAGAAGGTGAAGGATGTAGGAGTAAAAGGAAGGAGATAAGGAGAGGAGTGGAAACAGTAAAACATACTGAAATGAGACGTGAGGAGACGAGGGAGTAAAAGAGTGTTTTCATGGGAGTATATAAATTGTCCCGTCCCTCACATCCATACCTAGAGTCTCTAAAAGTAGTATGGGAGGTAGAGCCTTCAGTTGTCAGGCCCCCTCTCCTTTGGAATCTTCTACCAGTCAGGGTCAGGGAGGCAGACACCCTCTCTACTTTTAAGAGTAGGCTTCAGACTTTCTTTTTTGATAAAGCTTATAGTTAGAGCTGGATCAGGCTTGGACCAGGTCTTAGTTATGCTGCTATAGGCTTAGACTGACACACTGGGATCCTGTCTTTCTTTCTTTCTTTCTTTCTTTCTTTCTTTCTTTCTTTCTTTCTTTCTTTCGTTTCTGTTCTTCTATCTTTCTCTTTCATTCCTTCCTTCTTTCTTTCTTCATTTTATTCCTTCTTTATTTTTCTTTTTTCTTCTTTCTTTCTTTCTTTCATTCCTTCCTTCCTGCTGTCAGTCTTTCTTCCTTTTTCTCCTTTCTCTCTTTCTTTTTTCTTTCTTTCTTTCTCTTTCTTTTCTGTTCTTCTATCATTCCTTCTTTATTTTTCTTTTTTCTTATTTCTTTCTTTCATTCCTTCATTCCTGCTGTCACTCTTTCTTTCTTTCTTTTTTCTCCTTTCTTTCTCTCTCTTTCTTTTCTGTTCTTCTATCTTTCTCTTTCTTTCATTCCTTCTTTATTTTTCTTTTTGTTATTTCTTTCTTTCTCTCTTTCATTCCTTCTTTTTTCTTCTTTCTTTCTCTTTCTTTCTTTCTTTCTTTCTCTCTGTGTTCTTTCTTTCTCTCCTTCATTCCTGCTATCACTCTTTCTTTCTTTCTTTCTTTCTTTCTTTCTTTCTTTCTTTCTTTCTTTCTTTCTTTCTTTCTTTCTTCACTTCTCTCTTTTCTTATTTCTTTCTTTCTCTCTTTGTTCTTTCCATTTTCCTTCATCCTTTATGCCTCCTTTTGTGATCCCGTCTCATCTTCAGAGAACATTTGTTGTGATTTGGTGCTTTAGAAATAAAGATTGATTGATTGATTCAGCTGTGGAAATGGGATGTTTGGAGAAAACAGTGTTATAGTGAAAATTGCTACCTATCAAAATGTCCTACAAATGCAACCTATGAACTGTCTCCATGTTTACCTCGTTTTTAATTCCCCTCCTCTGATCTGTCTTCTGTCTGTGTGACAGTCACAGTTACAGATGAGGTTATTGAATATTTGATGAAGCAACAACTGGCAGAGAGAGAGAGAGAGAGAGAGAGAGAGAGAGAGAGAGAGAGAGAGAGAGAGAGAGAGAGAGAGAGAGAGGGAGAGAGAGAGAGAGTCTGCAGGCTGTTTTATTTGTGCTGCATTAAATATTCATCTCCATAAACACACATGTATTGTAGTGTGGTCGCTTTTTCGGCGTGTGTTTGTCGTAATGGGGTGTGTGAACGATGATCGCTGCGTCGGTCCGTAAACAGAGTTTGTGTGAGAGTGACGCCGTGAGTTTCCTGTTGATGTACGGAGGTGAAGTGTGTGTTATTGTGAGAGAGGTGAGAGTGTAAATGAAGAGAGGGAGAGAATTTAATCACTGATGAATGAAGCAGCGGAGCGTGATATTGTGTCGGAGTCATGAAACGGGAGGAGGGAGGGGAGGGGGAGAGGGACAAGGACGAAAAAGGCCTTTTTTTCTGTCCTCTACGCGGCTCCTCTCCAAGTTTCCTCACCTGATTTCTCCACTTCCCTCTCGTGTACTCTCTCTATCATGCTTCCTTTACTTCCCTCACTTCTTCCCAGATATAATACATCTCATGATGACAGACACAGATGTAACTTGGCATCTTATTGAGACACCAAAGGAGCTTAAAATAACTTCGGTATTTGGCGATCTGTGAATTTGAACAGTCTGCAGGTGTGACAGAGAGCAGAGCAGAGACACACACAGCAGGCAGTAAGAAGAGCAGCTGCTGATAGACAGGTTGACAGAAGAGAGAGAGGGGAAGACAGGATCTCAGTGTGTCAGTCTAAGCCAATAGACTGTTGAACAGTAATGGAGGCCACAGACTGCACCATGCTGACCACTGACCCCCCCCCCCCCCATGAACAGATCCATAACATCCCTGCTCTGTCTGTCACACTCCATCATCCCATCCTGAACTCTCTCTTGACTGCTGCTGGCATTATAATGTATAATATACTGTATTATATAATTATCTTGCTATATTATATTTTGTTAAATTACATTACTATTCTAAGTACAACCCATGGTCATATTACATACAAATATTCTTCTATTTATTGCTTAATTTGTCATTACCAACCATAATCACACCATGTCAACCTGTCACTACTGAAACATTTTTTAATACTGCCTGTAATTACTGCTATTTAATTTAAATTCCATTTGTAACATTGTATATATCTAAATTGTATTCTAGCTTTATTATCTATTTTATTTTACTTATTTTTATTTTATTTTATTTTTATTTTATTTATTTAGTTATTTTATGTTATTTTGTTTTATTTTTGTTTTTTTTTTTATCTTATTTTGTACTTATTGAAACTTCTTTCTTGACTGTACTTATGTCTGGGTTGCTGTAACAACTGAATTTCCCCCCCGGGGGATCAATAAAGTAATATCTTATCTTATCTTATCTTAATAGCAGCATAACTAAGACCTGGTCCAAGCCTGATCACAACAAAGAAAAGATTAAACTGAGATTAGGAAGTCTTAAAACGACAGGGTCTAAGGATGAGAGTCCTGTGATGATCTATCCTCTAATGAACTGTCCTGTTCTCTCTTGTTCCTCAGGTTATTCGAGACCCTCCAGTCCCTCTTCTGGTCCATATTCGGTCTGCTGAATCTCTACGTCACCAACGTGAAGGCTCGGCACGAGTTCACAGAGTTCATCGGGGCGACCATGTTCGGGACGTACAACGTGATCTCTCTGGTGGTGCTGCTCAACATGCTGATCGCCATGATGAACAACTCCTACCAGCTCATCGCCGTGAGTCACAACACCAGATTATAATGAGGATAACTTTATTTATAAAACACCTTTAACAACAAAGGTTTACAAAGTGCTTTGACGAACAAAGCACGGCAGGATCCGAGTGACAGAATAAACATTTAACAGAGAGGAGGGGAGGAATTCTAACAATGCAAAAAACTAAATACAACACAAAAGGTTAAAATGATTAAAAGTAAATTAAACAGAATTAAGTGATGAAACAGTAGACCAATGAATTATTGATATAGAGGTTTAAAAATCAATCAATAAATAAAAAATTGATTCAAAATAAATTAATAAATAAAAAATCAATAAATCAATAACTAAGAAATACATAACTAAATAATAGGTTTAAAATAAATTAATAAATAGAGTCAATCAATAAACCAATAAATCAATAATTACAAATAAATAAATAAAGACTTACATACATTTAAAATAAATAAATAAAATGTAAAAAACAAAAAAAAACAAACAAATAAATAAATGAAAAACCTTAATAGATAAATAAATAAATAAACAAATAAATAAATAAATGAATCAATAAATAAATAAATGAAAAACCTTTATAGATAAATCAATAAATAAATAAATAAATAAAGGAGAATAAAAATATTTTCAGAAGAAGTAAACATCACATCAGAGAAAAAAGAAAATTATAGATTAAGAACACTAAAATAATACATTAAGAAATAAATAATAAAACAATAAATAATCAATAAATACATTAAAATGAGTTAGTTGAATACAAAATTAAAATTAATGAATTAATTAAATTAAAGTCACTACGAATGTGAAGTCACATAAAAGCACGTCTATGAAAGTGAATTTTAAGAAGTGATTTAAAAGATGTCCCTGACTCTGCGAGCCTCACCTCCTCAGGGAGGTCTTTTCAAAGTTGAGGGGCCCTGATGGAGACAGCATGATCCCCTTTGTATTTGAGCCTCGACTTTAAGATAATAATTAAATGATTGCACTACAAAAAAGAAAGTTTATCTTTTTTTATTCCTGAAATAAAGAAGATATCAAAAAGTTTTGCAAGTTCCAAAATTTGACGTTGTTTTTACCTCATTGTGATTTGATAATGTAACTTAAACAAACTAATGTGTAGTTTGAAGATCATCCTTTTAATTGGTATTTTTTGTATTAATATTAAATTTTAGTCAATCAGTTACTCTAAAATGTGTTTTTAAAATGTCAGAAAAAGAAATGTACCTCTTCAAGTGACTCATCTTCTTGGAGCAGATAGTCAGTAAACCAATGTTGTTAGCGTCTATGTTTACAAGGACAAAGAAGAGGACAAAATGAAACCAAAATTATAATTGTTTTGTTTTGAAAAAGGTCTGAAACGACAATATTTACGATTATATATTTAGTCAATAACAAAAGCAGTCAAAGAACAGACAACAAGGTGTCTTAAGAAGCAGGAAACAAATGGATAAAAGGATGAAATTCACCAAACAGGAGGATTTAGGAACAAGGTTGTCTGAAGACAAGCCTGAAATATTCTGCTCTAATGAAGTCCAGCAATTAAATCTTAAAAACATGAAACAGTTTGTCTCCAATGTGTGACCATTTCACAATAAAAGATGAGAAAATGAAACGAGATAACGAGTAATATGAATAAGTGTTAAATGAGAGATGCAGTATCATAAAAGAAATGCTCTAAATCAAATTAACATTAACACAATCAAGGTCTTAATGATAGTGCAGCTCTGTTTCTGGAGCTTTATTACCTCATTACTGAACACGGTGCTCTGCTTCAAGCGCAACAATAAAAACAATAAGACAGGACAAACAGTGAGGACCAAACAACAAACAACAAAATCATGAAACAGAAATGTAATAAAGTGTAGAAGAAGAAGAAGAGAGCTGGATGTGCATGAACTCATAATAAAGGTGGAGGTTCAGAGGAAAAGGTGAGCTGTGTTTCTGACCTGGTTTCAACATCGGGGGTTTTGATTTTATTGGTCATATTTTCTTTTTACGGGCTGCAGATGAAGTTTTACTGAGCCTCACCTCTCTGAGACTCTTTGCTTTTTAAGATCAGGGGCATGAATGTTTAAAATTTCATAAAACAGGTCGTCCAGTTTGGCTGAATCAGAGATGCAGGACACAATGATTACAAAACAGTGGCACAAAAATGTCATATTTTTAATTGATGAAGCAAGAATTCAGCAATTAAGCAACAGACATGTCAGGACTTCCACCTTAGAACAAATTTCAGAATCAGAATCAGAATCAGAATCAGAATCAGCTTTATTCGCCAAGTATGCTTGAACACACAAGGAATTTGACTTTAGTAAACTGTGCTCTCTTTGTACAAGGCATAAGAATAGGAATAAGAATAAGAACTACAATAAAAAAATAAAAATGAAAAATAATAACAATAACCTTAGCTATAAATACAAAGAAACAACAAATAGGCTTGACTAATATGTACAGGCTAAAATGATATGATAAAGTGCAGTGGTGAGTTGCAGAGGTAGTTTTCACATTATAAAAATAGAAGTTAAATAGTACAAAAAATAGAAATATGGAATTCTGCTTGGAGAATTGTTGCATTGTGTATCTACATGTATATTTACAGAGAGTATTTATCTGACAGGTATGACACTGTTATGGTTTAGTGTTCATCAGAAATTTAGCACCTTCCTTCTAAATAAGAGATAATGTATGGTTAGCAGGTACTTCTGTTATTACCCGACTACTTCAGAATCAGAATCAGAATCAGAATCAGCTTTATTCGCCAAGTATGCTTGAACACACAAGGAATTTGACTTTAGTAAACTGTGCTCTCTTTGTACAAGGCATAAGAATAGGAATAAGAATAAGAACTACAATAAAAAATAAAATAAAATAATAACATCAGCTATAAATACAAAGAAACAACAAATAGGCTTGACTAATATGTACAGACTAAAATAATATGATAGTGCAGTGGTGAGTTGCAGAGGTAGTTTTACATTATAAAATAGAAGTTAAATAATACAAAAAATAGAAATATGGAATTCTGTTTGAGAATTGTTGCATTGTGTATCTACATGTATATTTACAGAGAGTATTTATCTGACAGGTATGACACTGTTATGGTTTAGTGTTCATCAGAGTGACAGCCTGGGGGAAGAAGCTGTTCTTATGGCGGGTTGTTTTGGCGCACAGTGATCTGTAGCGCCTGCCGGAGGGGAGGAGTTTGAAGAATTTGTGTCCAGGGTGTGAGGGGTCAGCGGTGATGCTACCTGCCCGTTTCCTGGCCCGGGACCGGTACAAGTCCTGGATGGGGGGCAGGTCGACACCGATGATTTCTTCTGCAGTCCTTATAGTCCGTTGCAGTCTGTGTTTGTCTAGTTTGGTTGCAGAGCCAAACCAGACAGTGATGGAGGTGCACAGAACAGACTGGATGATGGAGGTGTAGAACATGATCAGCAGCTCCTGGGGGCAGGTTGAACTTCCTGAGCTGACGCAGGAAGTACATCCTCTGCTGGGCCTTTTTTCTGATTGTGTCTATGTGGGAGGTCCACCTCAGGTCCCGGGAAATAGTGGATCCCAGGAACCTGAAAGAGTCCACAGTAGACACAGTGCTGTTCAGGATGGTGAGGGGGGGGAGTGGGGGGGGGGGGGGGGGGCTTCTCCTGAAGTCCACTGTCATCTCTACCGTCTTGAGCGGGTTCAGCTCCAGATGGTTCTGACTACACCAGAGAGCCAGCTGTTCCACCTCCTGTCTGTAAGCAGACTCGTCTCCGTCCTGGATGAGACCGATGACGGTGGTGTCGTCTGCGAACTTCAGGAGTTTCACCGAGGGGTCTCCTGAGGTGCAGTCATTGGTGTAGAAGTTTGGATTTGGTTGATATTGAAGCTGAAAGATAAAGAGCCTGATTCAACACATGGTTATCCTTTTATTGCCCCCATTGAACCGGAAGATGCCGACAGCTCATCTCCAAAATCAGACGCCAAACAAGAGCAAATTTCATAGCGGCCAAAGATTCGGGCCACCTTGTGGTTTGTAAATTGGACCTTTAAAAAAAACAGATAGGAGGTAAATAGTGCCCATTTTTAGTGCTATAGGAGACCAAAAACTGTTCTTATTGACTTACCCTCAAAGAGTTTATTTATTTATTTATGAGTTAAAGGTGACATATCACGCTTTTTTCATCAATATATATTGGTCTAAGAGGTCCCCAAAACATGTCTTTAAAGTTTATGCTCAAAAAAACACTTTGAAATCAGATTTTGGTCTGCCTGAAAAACCCTCTTCTTCAGTCCTCCTCAGAACACTCTGTTTTCCCTCTGACCACGCCCCCTCAGGAAGTGGATGTGCCTCGGCTGTCCAGCACGTTGATCTAATGTTTACATGTTGGCTGAATATACACGGCTGCTCAGAGATCACGTTACTTCAACCCTCTGAATCTGATCCTGACGGAGAGGCGCCTGCAGCAGGACCTTTCTGAAGGATTGGTCACAGATTTAGTGTTTCTTGTTGTTTTATTTGTCAGTATGTAGACGTGTGTCTTGGTACACAGCTACGAACATGTAGCTATGTGGCTATGCTAACTAGCGCTAGCACTTATCCATGATAAATAAAAATCATCCACTAGATCTTCAAATCTGCAGACGTGGGGAGTAAAACCGACCTCTGCCAGAAAGGCAGCGGGACCTTTTATGAAGGATTGGTCACAGATTTAGTGTTTCTTGTTGTTTTATTTGTCAGTATGTAGACGTGTGTCTTGGTACACAGCTACAGCTATGAACATGTAGCTATGTGGCTATGCTAATTAGCGCTAGCACTTATCCATGACAAATAAAAATCATCCACTAGATCTTCAAATCTGCAGACGTGGGGAGTCAAACCGACCTTTGTGTTTATTAAGACAGCCTACAACTAGCATGCCTCCCTCCTAAGCTCCTTGTTAGCACACATTTGTGCAGGGAATGAAAAACGGAGGAGGGGTTGAGTTGTATTTTATACAGTCTATGGGCTGAACAAGCTCCGAGCTCTGACTCCGTGACAGACCGGATATTGTTGTTACGTAACAAAAACACTGAAGTCTGAAACGGCTCGTTTCACACACATTTACAGAAAGGTGGAGAAATCAGAACAGGGGCAGAATGGATTCTTTTCATTCTCGGGGGGTTTGTAGACAGGGACACATATTTCAGGTAGAGAACCATTAAAAAGTCCATTTTGCATGATATGTCACCTTTAAAAGGACCATGCATATTAATTAACACTTCTGTAAATATACCAGAGTTAGCCAAAAGGCTAGTTTACGTCCGAAGTCCCTTGCCAGATGTTAAAAAGGCCCCTAAAAAGATCCAGATTAAGCAAAGATAAAATAGGGTAAAATAAGATCAGAATAAGAAGGTAGAGGAGAAAACAAAACACAAACAAAAAAACAAACAAAAAAGAGAAGAAAAGAAAAGTACAAATAGCACCATACGATTTAAAATGACTAAAAGCAACATAAGGACATGATATGACCGTCTTTTGAGAAAGTGTCCATGGACATAAAATACAAGGAGCAAGACAATCAGGAAGCAGCAATGAGGAAATGTTAAGGAAGACATGCAGACACAACAGGACAACATTTAACAGTGCTGTACACATTTGCATCAGGCAGTGACTATTAATCCTTGAACTAGCTGCATACGATTCAAATGAAGCAACATATAGACTGAGCAACAGATGAGCACAACGAATAGACAAAGAAGGAAATATGAGGTTAAATCTGAGGTAGGAATCATGGTTTCTGTCCAAAAAGAGCTGCAGAGTTTAGTGCAACATGAATCTGTTGTTGTATGGATGGAAATTGTGCTGAAAAATGTACATAAAAAGAAATGTACCATTTAAACACTACAGGATATCCTTATCATTTTGTCAGGGCTATTCCCATTTAAGGCAATGTTTGAACATTTTGCACATCATTTATAATATTTCAGATATTATTTTGACTTGTTAATGTCTTTAAAGTAATGTTGTTTTACTCAGTTTACCTCATTTTAAAGTCCAGGTTGTGCAGAAGTTCTGATGTTCCAGATTTAACCAGCTGTGTCTCCTCCCCCGTCCTCCAGGATCACGCAGACATCGAGTGGAAGTTCGCCCGCACCAAACTCTGGATGAGTTACTTTGACGAGGGCGGGACGCTGCCGCCGCCTTTCAACATCATCCCCAGTCCCAAGTCCATCCTGTACCTGCTCGTGTGGCTCCACACCAAGCTGTGCCAGAGGGGCCAGCCGCCCGGGGAAGACTCGCATAAGTGTGAAAACCTCAGAGAGTTCACGGTAACAGCTTAATGTTCTTCATCATCTCTGTGGGTCACTTTTAAAAAATACCATGAGACTGTTTAAAAGCTTTGAAATGTCCCGTTAGATTTGAGGCTGCGTGTGTTGAATAGAAGCTGCCCAGGCCGATTCAGCACCACGGACAGAGACGTCACTAAAGCAGCGACTGCAGAGAGGGTTTATTTTCAGATCAGTGAGGTTTCATTTATTGTTCTGGACTGTTTTGGTTTAGGGAAATGGGCTTTTGTTTCCTGGATTACAATCTGTCAGAGGAATGGGCTTTGGGTCAAGTTGGAGAGGTTTCAGACTCCGGCTGTTTCAAAACAAAGAGGTTTGAGAACGATGGCATGGCATGATTTACCACTGTTTGTTCCAATCTTTATAATTTCATATTGCTATGAACTCATCAGTTGATTCTAATAAAGCTACATGATTATATTATCTTTATAGAATTTAACTCCTGAGAAAAGGTTGTGCAGTTTCCAAATTGGATCCTTGGGAAATTAACCTTCTGTTTTTATGTCAATGTCAGGCAGATTTCAAATCCGGTTCTGGAATTTGTTTTGCTTTGGGGACTCCAAATTGCAGATACCAAGTAGGATGTTAACTTTAAAAGGAAGTCTACCATTAGTGTAGTTTGCAGGCACAAGTGTCATGTTCTTTATGTTTGAGATTCAGTCGAGGATTTCTCTCTCAGCGCTTACCCACACAGATTTCCTCAGGTAGAGACATTTAAACATCCCATTCTTAAAGCCCACTTTACTCAAAACTAATATAAATTGGAGGGTCATTGGAAGGTCAGGAAAGATAAGGTCAAATGCACCAGAGACTGTGCCCCAAACCCCAAAGTTTTACACTTAGGTGCCCGCTGCCGCCGTTTTTCAGCAATCAGCATTTCCAGCGCTCAGCATCATCTGATTTCTGTCTCAGCGCTCTCAGATGAAAACAGTTCAACTTTTGGAACACTGCCTCACTCATCAATGTCACTTCTTGATCACCGACCAATCAGAATCAAAAAGGGGCCGGACTTATGTCATCAATTTTGTCAACAACAATGGCGAAAGTCCATACGGAGGAGAAAAGTTGACAATCTTGTTTTTTTGAGGTGCAATTTCCAAGTCTAGAGCTGCTGCTGATGCTCTGACACGATTTCTACCATTAGTTTTTACAGTTTCTTGATGACATGGCGTTGAATGAAAGTGGTAGACGGTGGTAAATACGTCACACCCGCCCCTGTCCAATCAGAACCCTTCCCAACCCCCAGACCTTTAATTTCCGAAATTAAAAAACATCATGTAACCGTGGCCATTGATAGATAACTTAAAAAAACAACATTCTGGAAGACATCTCACAACCCCCCAGGTGGTCCTGACCCACACTTTGGGAACCCCTGCTCTCGAGAACAACTGTAAAAATAACAAATTCAATATCAGCCACATACGATCGGAGGCAGCTGTCTCAAAAACTATCACTCTCAACGATATGTCGGGGAGTTGACGCCTAAAGTAGCATAAATAATACATAAATCCCGGCCCGACAGTCAATCAGAGCAGAAGAACTCATCGGCCGACCCGCTCAGGTAGAGCCGACGTAAACACACTCACAGAGCGCAGGGACAGACATCAGCTGTTTGTCTATAATGTGTCTATAAGAAGAGAAGAACATCAGCGGAAAAACACAACCTGAAAAACATGTTTAACAGCCCAGTCATCCAGAAAGAGACACACACACACACACACACACACACACACACACACACACACACAAACCGTGCAGCTGGCATGTCCACCTCAGCTGCAGTCGGCTGAGTTATATAAGCCCACCAGCCCACATAGGTTCACAGAGCGGCACAGCACTGCAGAGATCTGATGGAGGGAGGGTGTGTGTGTGTGCATGTGTGTGCGTGTGTGTGTGTGTGTGTGTGTGTGTGTAAACAGAGTAAGCAGAAAAACAGCATGAGTTATAGAAAGCAATGATCGTTCTGAAGAGGGGGAGGGAGAGGTTGTTAGAGGAAGATGAGGGAGGATGGATGCATTTTTTGTGCGTTTGTGTGTTCATAAGCATAAATGTGTGTGTGGTTTTTTTTGTGTGTATGTGTGTGTTTTTGGACAGCAGGGAGAGAGTGAAAGACAAATGAGAAGCGTGGATGGAGTTAGACGATGAGTGTGAAACATGATGAAAGGGAAATGGAGACGGAGAGGTGAAACTCTGAATATGAGACTGAATAAATTGAAAATGTGGCGAGAGGATATGAAACGGAAAAAAAGGAGATACAGAAATGATGGATGTGTGTGTGTGTGTGTGTGTGCGCGAGTGTGTGTGTGTGTGTGTGTGACAGTCAAAAACAAAGAGACAACACACAGCCTGTCCTCATCCCAAAATACTTGCATTTCGTCACAGTTCTTCAGTGCTTCACACAGACTTGCGTATGAGATTCAGCCGTTATGCAAAGGACAGATGAAAAAAGACGAGTAGACAAGTGTGGCAGAAGAAGAAGGGAAGAAGTGCAGCGAAGGGTCGAGGCTGGGAATCGAACCCGTGACCATTGAGGACTGTAGAATCAGTGTAGCAGTATAGCCTAACGCAAACAGGTCCAACTGGCGCCCTAATGACTTACGACAGAGCTGTGACGAGTCAACCGGTTAAAGGCATTATATGAGGATGAATTATTTGTGCTGAAATCTGAATAACTCCAGGCACCCTTAGATTATCAGAGAATAAAGAAAGAGGAAAGGAGGGATACAGGAAAGGAAGGATAAAGGGAAGGGGAGGAAAGGAGGGGGAGTGGAGGGATAAAAGAAAAGGGACGAAAAGGAGCAAAGGAGGGATAAAGGAAAGAGAAGAAAAGACAGAAAGTGGAAAGGATGGATTAAGGAAAGGGTAGAAAGGAAGGAAAGGTGGGATACAAGGAAAGGAAGGAAAGGTGGGATACAAGGAAAGGAAGGAAAGGTGGGATACAAGGAAAGGAAGGAGAGGAGGGATAAAAGGAGAGAAAGGAAGAGGGGATAAAAGGAAAGGGAAGAAAGGAAGGGGTCAAGGAGGGATAAATGGAAGAAAAGAAGGAAAGTGGGAAGGGAGGAAAGGAGGGGGAGAGGAGGGAAGGAGGGGGAGTGGAGGAAAGGAGGGGGAGTGGAGGAAAGGAGGGGGAGTGGAGGGATAAAAGAAAAGGAAGAGGGGGAAGAAGGGATAAAGGAAAGGGAAGAAAAGGAGGGGTCAAGGAGGGATAAATGGAAGAAAAGAAGGAAAGTGGGAAGGAGGGATAAAAGAAAAAGGAAGAAAAGGAGCAAAGGAGGGATAAAGGAAAGAGAAGAAAAGACAGAAAGAGGAGATGATGGATTAATGAAAGGGTAAAAAGGAAGGAAAGGTGGGATACAAGGAAAGAAAGGAGAGGAAGTATAAAAGGAAATGGAAGAAAGGAAGGATAAAAGGAAAGGAAGAAAAGGAGGGATAAAGGAGAGAAAGGAAGAGGTGGAAGAAGGGATAAAAGGAGGGGTCAAGGAGGGATAAATGGAAGAAAAGAAGGAAAGTGGGAAGGAGGCATCAAGGGGAAAGGAAATAAAGCAGGAAAAGGGGAAAGGAGTGATGAAGGGGGAGGGAAGAAACGATGGGAAGAGGAAAGGAAGGATAAAGGGAACGGGAGGAAAGGAGGGGAATTGGAGGGATAAACGAAAAGGGAAGAAAAGGAGCAAAGGAGGGATAAAGGAAAGAGAAGAAAAGACAGAAAGAGGAAAGGGTGGATTAAGGAAAGGGTAGAAAGGAAGGAAAGGTGGGATACAAGAAAAGGAAGGAGAGGAGGGATACAAGGAAAGGGAAGACAGGAAGGGTCAAGGAGGAATAAATAGAAGGAAAGAAGGAAAGTGGGAAGGAGCTCAAATCTGACTTTTAGCACTTTTGGAGCAAGGCTCCCCAAAACTGGAACAACCTCCGTGCTGCAAGAACCGACCCCACTGTCACCTTTTTCAATCCTTGCTTCCTTTTCGTTACCTCTCTGTGTTTTCTGTCTTCCTCTTTTATTCCCTAAAGCTGCTTTGATCCTTATTTTTTGATTGTTTGTGCTTTGTGCAAAACTTTGGTCACCCCACTGCTGTTTTTAAATGTGCTTTTTAAAACACCTGACTTGATCCAAAGTTGCATCAAAGTGTGTCCACGCAAGAATCCGTAGACTAGAGAAGGTTGGCTTTTGTTTGGATGTATCTGTGTTTGACTTCCTCATGCTGCAGCACCTGAATGCAACACTGTTTAGTAACTAACCACATTTCCATGAATGACGCTGATAATTACAAGAGCTGACTGTTCTGATGAAGTGTCCTCAAGCAAGACGATTTACCTCCTACCTCTGTCTCAGATG
This sequence comes from Notolabrus celidotus, assembly GCF_009762535.1. NCBI lineage: Eukaryota > Metazoa > Chordata > Actinopteri > Labriformes > Labridae > Notolabrus > Notolabrus celidotus. Next base: position 1,927,508 of record NC_048294.1, read on the forward strand.
AACACATCAGTATCAATCATTTAAAGGCATCTGAGACAGCTGAAGGGGTTCGTTTAAAAGCACTTCAAAGACACAGACACGGGATCTTTCCTCAGTTTGAACACTTGATTCAATCATTTCCACCATTCCATGAGCGCTCAAAGGACAGGATGACATGTTGGCGTGCATTCGTCACTACGATGATGACGAATCCAAATGAAAAGTTCAGCCAGAGGTGTGAACTCTTCTCTCCTTTAATGTCATCTATCCATTTTGAGTGTGGGAATGATTAACAGGGGTTCATTACTCCCCAACATGAAGGATCCCAGGCTGTAAAAGTCACTCTGTCAGCCAAAGGCAATTTGTTCTCTGCTCTCTTTTCTTCTACTTTGCGGCTATAAATCATTTTTCAAAATAGGGTGTCATTGTTAAAAAACAAGAACATGTTTCATTTCAGAGCAAAAAAAAACAAATTTAATGTGAGGGTGTCGGAGAGGAAAACAAAGTTAATGAGAGCACAGGGTGGCTGGAATTCAGAGGCAGGCTGAGTAATTTCTGAAACTTTTTAACGTCTAACAGAACCTTTTTCTGTTTTTGCAGGAGCGGCACGCTGACAGTCTGATACAGAACCAGCATTACCAGGTCTGTACACCTGTGTCTGAGTCGTGTTTGTTTGTTTACTGTGTGTAGAGGTGTGTTTGTTGTTGTGACAGAGCATGGACCTCAAACAAACTGAGCCGTCCTGAGTCTAAAGCTTTCAAAAGGGTGGGGGGGAGCTGATCCAGGGTCGGTTTAATTTAGACACAGGTTTGTTTTGACAAGAGAAGATTGATACCTGTTTGATGTCTGTGCTGTTGAGATGAAGCTAAGGTCGAGCCACTGTTAGCTTAGCTTAGCTTAAAGGCACTATAAGGAGTTTTTCACCAGCTGAGAAACAGACTTAAACCAACACTGATGCCTCTCTATGTCCTTCAAAAGCAAACAAAACCATAAACAACAACACTGATACCTTCTCTGTTGACATTTGTAATGCCTTAAACCACTGAGAGGGGGTAGGTGTAGCTTTCAAACTCAATTTATTTGCACTTCTTAGCGCTAACTAATGAACACACAAACAATTAGCTAACTAGTTATAGCTTTAATGTTTACCGAGCACAAACAATGAAGTCCTGAAAAAGTAAGTTATGACTCCATCAGGGCAAATGTGATAGAAGATATCCAAACTGTTGTTGGGAACAAAGTTGGTCCAACTTATCTTAAACTTCTGATATGTTTATGAACCGTGTAATCTTGTAGCATCTTACTGTCAGCATCATGTGACCCTAAGTTGTTGGACATTGAACACACTTTTCAGCCGTTTAACCCCTAAAGACCTAGACCATTTTTGGGGGGGCGCTAAATGAGACAAATGAGGTATCAATGGAAAGCTGAGAATGTCCACTGTAACTGCGTTTTTAAAGCTTGTTGATAGGATTAGCGGTTCAAAAGTTATCAAACATTTAAGAACAAGTAGGTCTTTGAGGGATAACAAAACATTAGTAACAGCAACTGAACCAGCTGACCAGCAAGCGTTTGTATTTGGTGTCAGTTTCAAACTCAAAGCTCGACTGAAGGAAGCATTAGCTTGTTTAGCCCCGCCCTTTTCAGGCCCTAAATGCAGAGCTGTGTTTAAGCATGTTGCAGATGGAAAGTTCAATACTGGAACCTTCTTGCACCGCGACACAGAGCTAGACTTAACCGTAGAAGCCGTGTCCAAATTAGGGGCTGCACCCTTAGAAGGCTGTCCTTCCCTGAGATTCATCGCTTGCCATGTCAAACAAGATAAGAGACTTTCATCAATTTCAAGTGGACTTAAAATGACAAGTTAATCACTAATTTCAACTCTGTGGTATAGCTGATGACACAAATACTCAAAAAAAAGCCTTTAACCTTCAAATTATCCATAAAGAAATAGTTTTATATCAGCTATGTTATGCTAATAATAATACTAATATTGCATTTTATTTATAGGCGCCTTTCTTGACACTCAAGGTCACATTACAACATTAAAAAAAAACAGAATTTATATAAAAAACAGTAAATAAAATGCAATTTAAAAAGTTTTAAGTGAATGGACAATCAGATGGATCTGATTCAGTGGTCAGATGGAGTTGCTAGCTAGATATGTTGCCCCATAATAGATGCGACATTTAGTTACAAGAGGGTAAGGTTGGTGATGTCAACAGGCTACGTAGACAGAGAATTGGCGTGCTCATTCGAAACAAAATTGCAACAAAAACAAAATTATACAAAGTAGCAACTTAAGTTAAGATTCAAGATTCAAGATTCAAGAAAGCTTTATTGCCAAGTGAGCTCGCACACACAAGGAATTTGACGTGGTGAATGGAACACTGGTACTTAACAACAAGACAGTAAGGACAATAAATATATAAATATATATAAACTTAAACACAAATCCAAAAATTCTAAATAAAAATACTATCTGTACAAAGAAAGGTATAGAAGTACTTTTAAAGATATGAAGTTAACAGGAAGTAACAAACAGTGATAAATCACAATCAGCAGCACAACAACACAGGGGCCCAAAATAAACCAATACAGGCCACGAAGACCAGGTCCCTCACAGCTGTTGTGTCTCTTTTTTAATATTGCATTGTATGAACATGCTGCAGAGGTTCATCTCAGGAACAAAAAACACACTGCCTTCAATATTTAGTGCATAAAACATTAGCATTCCTGCAGTTTCAACTAGGGATGCACCAATCCTACTTTTAAGTCCAGATACCGATACCTGGGCTTTGGTATCTGCAGATACCGATACTGAACCGATCCGATTCCCGGTATTGATTTAACAATCTCTATTCCTTAATGCGAGGATAAAACTAAGAATAATGACGTAGGAGACGCACATGGCTGTTGTAAACACAGAAAAGCATAGCGCTGAGATGGATCGGCACTATATATCGGCCCCTTGTCACCGATATCCGATCTAGCTTTTTGAGTCCGATCTGGCCGATATCCGATACCAGGATCGGATCGGTGCATCCCTAGTTTCAATGCAAAAATGCTGAGTCATGGCCGTTGCTTTTTGCTTGTTGCTCCTCATATGTCTTGTTGCATATCAATAATAGCTTATTGATACCCTTTCTTTGCACTCTTATTTGTGTTTACGTTTGTTTACCGACACAATCAGATTCAATTTAAACCAACCGTTTAGCTTAAGTTAAGCTAGCTCCACTGGAATGACACACTCCAGACTCGAGTAAGCCCTCTTCAGCAAAATGTATCCCCCTTCAGTGTTGCTTCCAGTGTTTCCCTCACACACACACAAACACACACACACACACACACTGAACAGATTGCATCTCCCCCAGCTGTGTTTTTCTGGCGGTGTCCAAACTCAACCCTGACTCCCCGCGGATCCACAAACTGCCTCTGTGTGTGTGTGTGTGTGTGTGTGTTTGTTTTTGAGTTTAGCCAGCTGTTGCTCCTGAAAACATCCCTCTGTGTCTATTTATATAGAAATGACAGAGGAGCGGAGTGAGCATCAACAAGTATGAAACTCTGAGAGATTTGCATGTCTGTATTTAAACTCTAAAGGTGACATATCATGCAAAATCAACTTTTTAATGGTTCTCTACCTGAAATATGTGTCCCTGTCTACAAACCCCCCCGAGAATGAAAAGAATCCATTCTGCCCCTGTTCTGATTTCTCCACCTTTCTGTAAATGTGTGCTGAAACCAGCCATTTCAGTTTTCAGTGTTTTTCATACGTCACAACGCCATCCGGTCTGTAACAGGAAGTCAGAGCTCGGAGCTTGTTCAGCCCATAGACTGTATAAAATACAACTCAACCCCTCCTCTGTTTTTCATTCCCTGCACACGTGTGTGCTAACAAGGAGCTTAGGAGGGAGGCATGCTAGTTGTGGGCTGTCTTAAAGGTGATATATTCTGCTCTTTTTCATCAACATATATTGGTCTAAGAGGTCCCCAAAACATGTCTTTAAAGTTTATTGCTCAAAAAAACACTTTTGAAATCAGATTTTGGTCTGCCTGTAAACCCCTCTTTTTCAGCCCTGCTCAGAACAGGCTGTTTTCTGTGTCTGTGCCTTTAAATGAGAATGAGCTCTCTGACCACGCCCCCTCAGGAAGTGGATGTGGCCTCGGCTGTCCAGCACGTTGATCTAATGTTCGGTAAGGTCGGCTTTACTCCCCACGTCTGCAGATTTGAAGATCTAGTGGAGGATTTTTAGTTTTCATGGAAAAGTGCTAGCGCTAGTTAGCATAGCCACATAGCTACATGTTCGGCGCTGTGTACCAAGACACACGTCGACATGCTGACAAATAAAACAACAAGAAACACTAAATCTGTGACCAATGGTTCAGAAAGGTCCTGCTGCAGGCGCCTCTCCGTCAGGATCAGATTCTGGATCAGATTCAGAGGGTTGAAGTAACGCGGGTCTGTGAGCAGCCAACATGTAAACATTAGATCAACGTGCTGGAGAGCCGAGGGCACATCCACTTCCTGAGGGGGCGTGATCAGAGAGCTCATTCTCATTTAAAGGCACAGACACAGAAAACAGCCTGTTCTGAGCAGGGCTGAAAAAGAGGGGTTTACAGGCAGACCAAAATCTGATTTCAAAGTGTTTTTTTGAGCAATAAACTTTAAAGACATGTTTTGGGGACCTCTTAGACCAATATATGTTGATGAGAAAGAGCAGAATATGTCACCTTTAACATCTCTGAGCCCCGTCGTAGCGTGTAGAGTAACAGGACGAGCGGTGACAGCACCCCGTTTTTATTTAGATCGGGTTATTTTGAATCTCCAAAAATCCTCTGATGAGATCACTTCTTCTACTCTCAGTTAACGTGGTGAAGCAGCGACAGCGTCCTGCTCCTCGCACGTCCAGTTTCGGGAGATTTTGCGTGAAGAATCTGTTCAACAGTCCCGTTCTGACACCTCAGCACTGGCAGCCGTTAGCGTCACGTTAGCGCCAGTACTTTGTGTTTGGCAGATCCGATTGTGTCTTTGACGAGCCTCCGTGAATTCTGAAGGTTTATTGTAAGAGAGCTGCCCTTCTCTTAAACGGTGTGTGTGGTTTGTTCTGGCCGAGGCGGAGAGTGACAGCACGCCAGATCGTCCTGTTTGGCAGTCGCAGGTGTCGGCTGTGGGAGGATGCAGCGTGTTAGCGTGTGTGTGTACGTGTGCGTGTGTGTGTGTGTGTGTGTGTGCAGGGTCTGAATCACCACCCACTGAACACCAAATGCTGGTTAAAAAAATGTCTCTGCTCTTTAAATCAATAAGAGCTTGACGCCTCATTGGCTGATTTCTTAATGACACAGTATCATTTTAATCAGTCGGGTGAATCATTCTGCTTTGAACATTTCTCAAAATGATTACACAGTCATGCTTTTAATGGCTTAATATTTAAGATAACAAACATCACAGATCACTGGACTGTAGCATGAGGCAGGTAACTCTCTGTTATTGTCTTTAAATTATAATTAAAAAAGAAAACAAATTGAGATTTATACCCAAAAAGGAAAAACTACGATACACCAGGCTTTTTCTTATTACCTTTATTTACATTTACAGTATTTTACAGTAGTTTGATGTCACCTGAGCGTGTTTTAATCAGGTTTTTTTTTATTCTTTTATAGGTGGTATCACTGCAGGATTTTATCATTTCATTATATTTGTATTATCATATTGTATTTTTTTAATTTTTCGAATTTTTTGATTGTTAAAATCTTTTGTTGTTTTTATTCTACCAACATTTTTTCATTTCCTTTTATTTGTCTTCCTCACATTTCTGGGTTATTTTATCTTTATTATTTGTAAAATAATTTGTGACCCTGTTTTGAAAAGAGTTGTATAAATAAAGATTATTATTATTATTATTATTATTACTTACTTACTTATTTAATTTTTAAATTTTTAATTTGAATTTGAATTTTTACATTTTATATACATAGAAGATCGAATAAAACAATTAAGGCAAGTGATGTTTTTCTTTTCAAAGGAAACAAAAGTAAGTTAATAGATTAGCAAGTTAGTTAGTTAAAGCTGCTGTGAGGAACTTTTGTTTTGTATCGATTCTGGCGCCCCCTTGTGGACAAAGTGATACCTCTTATCTCTTGTCCTATACATGCAAAACTAGTGTTTTCAACAAAAACCTCGTCCTGTTGTCTTTTAACAGTCAACTTTATCAGGCAATGTGATTATTTTCCATGAAACATTAAAATAAAGGCTGTTTCTGAAGCGAGGTGTCCATCATCTGGTCTGGCACCTACCCCCTCAGGGCGGTTTCAGGCATTAAGAATGACAACAGAGAAGGTGTCAGTGTTGCTGCTGATGGTCTTGTTTGCTATTCAAGGTCATAAAGAGGCATCAGTATCACTTTCAGACTGCTTCTCAGCCAGTTCAAAACTCCTCACAGGGCCTTTAATGAAGAAAATCTACATAATAAATTATAATTATTATAATTTAAAATAGCAAATAAATTAATTAGAGAAGAGAAAAAAGCTAACCATAATGATGTAAATACAATAGAATACATAGGTTAATATTTAAAATATATAAATAAAAAGAGCAGAGAAAAATACAATAATAACAATAATGTAAATACAATAGAATAAATACGTCAATATTTAAAATATATATATATAAATATGAAAGGTTAAATTAAACATTTTCAGATTTCAAGTCAGTAAAAATAAACAGTTGTGATTACTATTACTTGATATTTCTAAAAAAAAATCAATGTTTTGAAAATACTGGAAAAACAGTCCAACCAAGGATCAGTGAAATGCAGATATTTTAAAACATATAATAAATAAAACCCTTCTTCTAGTGGAGTTAACTTTAAAACACCAATAGATCCCGTAGAGGGAGGTTTTTGAACGGTTATTCTGAACATGTTGAGCAACCACTGTAACTCTCTCCAACAGGAAGTGATCCGGAGTCTGGTGAAGAGGTACGTGGCGGCCATGATACGCAGCGCCAAGACGGACGAGGGACTGACAGAGGAGAACTTTAAGGTGGGTACTCCATGGTGGATTTACTCAACAGGGAGGTGGCCAGACTTTTTGGAGTTGGGTGGCCCAAATGAATGTTTTTGAAGGACTAAGGACTCGGAAAAGAAGTATGTCCAAAGTTGCAATTTGAAGTTAAATTGAAAGGAAACGCGCAAATGGTTAAGCCCCGCCTCCAACAAAGCAAAAAGCCAATCACAGTTCTGGATTTTAGGGTGGTCTCTGAGCATGCTCCTGGATTACAAAACAAAAGGGAGATCCATCTTTGAATTCATTATTTCTCTGTTGTAGTCTTATTTCTGTCCCTCCTCAAACACATAATATCTTAAACAATTAGCATAAAATAAATTACCTGGATGCCCCGCAGCGAGAGACTCTTTGTTTAATAAACAGTGCAGGTTTTATTGACACCAGAGGCGGGTTTGTTCTTCTTACTACAAACATTTATTAAAAGATTAAAAGATATTTAATAACTCTCCATCACGTCTTCTCCTCGTCTGCGGCCCACGATCTGCAGCTCTGATCAATACCAACAGATCACCGTCCATAATCCTCCAGGAGACTCTCTTTACCTTTTTTTAAACTCTCCTGAGCGTTTAATTATTCGGAGCAGTTTTAGCTCCAGAGTTAGTTTCCCATGATGCCTCTGCAGCCCAGCCGGAGCTTTGAAGTGGAAAGTTCCTCTGGGCTTCTCGGTGCAAAAAACAACATCAGGTGCACATGGAGCTGCATCACATTTACAGAGACTACACGAGAGTTATGTGTGTAGCTAACATCAGGTGCATCGTAAAGCAAGTCGGCGTTCTATTCCTTGAGGGGTAAAGCATCATGTGCAGCATTCAGATCTGGATTTGCAATTAGCTGCGATGGTGTTTTAAGAAATAAGAGGTAGTTTGTAGCTGTGTGATGAAATAACAGTAAAAGGAAACTGACTCTGTGTTTGTGTTTGCATTTGTAATCATCTTCTTTAAGAGCTTCAGGCTAAATTAAAGATTGTGTGTGAAGTGGATCAAAACAAAAATCCTCATTACTCCCTGAGGACAGACGTCAACACTGAGCAATAAAGTGAGCATGTTTTCTTTCAGTGCATATTTTTATTTCGAGCTGTTGGAGGGGCTTTTGCTTGACGTTATGCCCCCCCGAACACACTTCTGTTAACCACAGACTGTATGAAAAAAGGATGTAGTATCCGTGATGTCACCCATCTGTTTCTGAAGCGCTGTTTTGAAGCCAATCGGCGGCGGCAGCCATATTGGAAATAAATACTGAACTCAACATAACTTCTGTCCTTGCTTGTGTGAGATAAAGAGGCGGTCGTTGAGCCTCCTTGTCAACAGCTACAGTGTTCCCGCCTGTCAATCAAGTCAGCCGTGCCTTTAATAATGGAAAACTGGTAATCTTAACCCTCTTATGAACATAATTATACACAGGCCACCTGGATTTATTTTGTTTTTATGGCTGAAGAATGGTCAAAAAAATGTGCAATGAGTGAGTGCTTCTGCCCCTTTTTCTAAGATAACCTCAACTTTAAGTATCTGACTGTTATTCAACACTATTGTGTGTTTATGACACTTTCATAACAGCTCATAACTATTATATTCTATAACCAATAATATATATGTGTGTGTGTGTGTGATTTTAAGATATGCTTATTTTTTACTTCTTCAATTTAATTTGAATTGCTAATAACTTTTTAATAATTCTTACTTTATAGGCTCTTGTTTGCTTTATATATATTTTTTGCACTGTCTAGTCTGTTACTGTAACACTTAAATTTCCCTGTTGTGGATCCAGTAAAGGAATCTCTTGTCTTATCTCTTAATAATAATAATAATAATAATACATTTTATTTATAAAGCGCTTTTCTGAAAACTCAAAGACACTGCACAAAGGATAAAAACATCATATAAAACAACAGAATAATAAAAACATGAATAAAATACATTTAAAAGCAATCATATGTTAAAAGCAATTCTAAATAGGTGGGTTTTGGTGAGTGATTTGAAGGTGGAGAGGTTGTGGCAGGTTCTAATGTTAAGTGGTAAGGCGTTCCAGAGGGTGGGGGGGCGGCGACAGAGAAAGCTCTGTCCCCCAAGGTTCGGTGCTTGGTGTCAGGTGGTAGGGAGAGGAGGTGGGCGTTGGAGGATCGGAGGTTACGGGAGGGGGTGTGGTGATGGAGCAGGTCGGTGAGGTAAGAGGGGGCCTGGTTATGGAGGGCTTTGTGGGTGAGAAGGAGGATTTTGAAATGTATGCGCTGTTTGATAGGGAGCCAGTGGAGGTTTTGGAGGACAGGGGTGATGTGGTCATGGGAGCGGGTGTGGGTGAGCAGGCGGGCGGCAGAGTTCTGGATGTATTGTAGTTTGTTGAGTTGTTTTGAAGGAAGGCCATAGAAGATGCTGTTACAGTAGTCAAGTCTGGAAGTGATAAAGGCGTGGAAAAGGAGAGAGATGGACGGAGACGGGCGATATTTTTAAAGTGGAAGAAGGCGGTTTTGGTGATGTGCTTGATGTGCTGTTCCAGAGTGAGATGGGAGTCCAAAATGATACCGAGGTTGTGAACATGTGGGGACGGAGTGAGGGAAGCATTGTCGATGGGGAGGTTGAAGTTGTTGGTGGTTGTGGTGAGGGATTTGGGGCCGATGATTATGAGGTCAGATTTTTCACAGTTGAATTGGAGGTAGTTTTTTTGCATCCAGGATTTAAATTCAGTCAGGCAGTCGGTCAGGGCGGAGAGGGTTGGAGCAGTTATGGAATTGGTGGAGATGTAAAGTTGGATGTCGTCAGCGTAGCAGTGGAAGCGGAGACCGTGACGACGGATGATTTGACCGATTGGGAGGATGTAGAGAGTAAAGAGGAGGGGACCAAGCACCGAACCCTGGGGGAGGCCTTGGGACAGGGGAGCTGTGGGTGAGGTGCAGTTGTTGATATTGATGAATCTTAATAGTGGTTGTACTGCAGAAGTTCTAGGGGTTCCCGTAATGACAACTATATGGGCGCAAAGGTCTATTTCCCCACTTTCTGGTGGTAATTTAATTGTGTAGATATTTTAAACAGTTCAGGAGTTACTGTTTTGAGAAGTATGCATGTCAAATCCTGTCGGCGGCGACGGTTTGGGAACAAGAGGGTTAATATCCTCAAAACTGTAAAATGAAAAAAAAACATCCTCGTACAGTGTGTGCAGATAGAGAATTTAGCTATTCTGTAGGAGCCATATGTGTGTGTTTTATATGTGACGTGTTGGTAAGTGCTGTATATTGATGTGAGGGGGGTGTGTGCACTCTGCTGGCACTTGAGTGGTGGGTACGTCACTGTGGGTGTGGGCGCGGTGGTTACAAGTAATTCCACGCACCTGTAGTCTGTTGGTTTGTTAACGAGGAAGGGTGAGTCGGGAGTGACACTTTCTGTTGACCGCTACGCTTAACACCACATTAGTTTTGCCGTTCTGTACTTTGTCTTGTATTGTATGAAGCATCTGTTCAAGTTGCGCATCGTGAGAAATAAAGAGCATTAACGAGCATTAGAAGTGGATGTGTGTTTCTGTGAGTGCGCGTCACAGGTAAACTCCCGTGCTTAGCCTTCCGCGGCGTGTCGGTTTTGGTTTGGATAAATCGTCAGTCAGCCGCAACATTAGTCAACAGAAATGTTATCGAAGTGTTGATACGTGGAAGATGTTTCGTTTATGGACTCCTGGAGCGCTCGCTGTTACGCGGGTGAGTAACAGTTCATTCATCGCTGGTCTCCTCTGATTCATTCACGCCCTGCCTACTACTACGTTCATTCATCATCACCGCTGGAATTAAGGTACTGCTACACACACTCAACAGGTTCCTTTGGTGAATCAAACTATTCCCCTGGTAGGCATAAGCGATATAGCCACGTAAGGTGGTTGTATTGTTTTTTGTTTTTCAGCCGTTTGTTATTTTCGTGTCATCGGCGGGTGGAGCAAATTGTCTCGGGAGTACCGCCGTGGTTCTCGTTTTAAGACAGCTTGTCTGATTCGGGACCATCGGTATACAGGTACATAAATACCCACCGCTTGAGCCACAGAAGACTAGGGTGAGTTGGTTAGTCTAGTTTTCTGTAGGCAGTTTAGAGGGGAATATTTGGTCTACCTGTTAATTGAGTGTTTTTGTGAAGCTTGTTGTAGTATATGCATCTTATTCTTAAAGGTCAACTGACTATAGTTATGAACGTATTTTGCATGGTTTTTGATAATTTGTGAATGAAAATGGAGTCAGGCAGATCAAATCCCTCTTCTGATGTGGGTCAAAAAAAGGAGGATAAGAGACAAAGTAAACTCACTGCCAAAGCATTTGCGAATAAAATTGAAAGTCTTCAAAAGGAGCGAAAAGTAAAAGTAAATCAAATTAAAGGTGTTTCAAAGGAAATTAAAGGTCTAATGCAAAATAAAGATAATGCTACAAACATTCAGTCTCAGCTTGAAAATTTGCATGTGCTGTTTGATGATGCAGGTAAGCTCCATGATTCTGTAATTCCATTGCTTCCTCAGGAAGAACAAGAAAAACAAAATGTGTGGTTTTCCAGCGTGCATGGACACCATCATAGGTTTGTGGATGAGGTGAAGGAATGGCTTTCTGATGCTCAAATCCTAACCCTGAGGAATACAGATATTTCTACACTCCCTCAGTCACTGCTGCCTGGTGTTGAGTTGCAAGATGCACAAAATAATGAAGAGTTGTTTGTTTCCAATCATGTTGAGGATGATATTAGGCCGAGTGACAGCATCTCTAATGTTGCAAGCAGAGAATCGAACAAAAGAAGTTCAGTCGGAAGATCCAGTGTTTCGTCTACTTCATCTGCATGTATTAAGGCTGAGGCAGATATGGCTGCACTTATGGCTCGCCAAAGGTTGTTAAAGGATAAGCATGTTTTGGAAGAGCAAGAGGAGCAGCTCAGGAAAAGGAAAGAGAAGCTTGATTTGGAGATGGAAATAGCTGCATCTGCAGCTAAATTGAATGTGTTGAAAGCCTCCAACACTTCACGTGTTTCCAGTGCTGTGCGTAGTAGAGTGGATGGAATGAGCTCGTACCTGGAAAGGGAAAAGGGTAGGGTTCAAGCATTGAATGTTGATGCTGAGATCTTTGTGCCTGTGGTTGCAGGCCAGGCATCTCTGTATACCTCTGTAGGTGGCCAGCTTGGACAACATTTGGTGGATGTAAGACCCAAGGTAAGAAATGTGGAACTGCAACCTCAAGCCACATTGTCATACCAGCTGCCAGGACTAGATTCAAAGATGAAGAAAAGTGGTACACAGAGCTTTAATACTGGACCCTATGTAGAACAAGATCTCTCTGCACCTGTGATGAGAAGTAGCACTGATCAGGGACGCTTAATATCAGTCTTGGAGAGGCAAAATGAGATAACATCCTTACTGGTGGAGCAGCAATCTCTCTCTCTTCTTCCAAGACGTGACATTCAGTTTTTTGATGGGGATCCTTTGCAGTATCAGGCTTTCATCAGGGCCTTTGAACATAGTATTGAGCAAAAGACCCACAGTGCAAGAGATTGCTTATACTTCCTTGAGCAGTACACCAGAGGGCAGCCTAGGGAGATGGTTAGAAGCTGTCAGCATATGCCTCATGAGAGTGGATATGTCGAGGCTAAATCTTTGCTCCAGGAACATTTTGGCGATCCATTGAAAATTGCTTCTGCCTACATGGAGAAAGTTTTCACATGGCCGGTGGTAAAATCTGAGGATGTGAAAGCTTTGCAGGCATATAGCTTCTTGTTGCGGGCATGCTGTAATGCTATGGAAGGAGCTGAGTCCACACATGAGTTGGATGCTCCTACTAATATGCAGACAGTAACAAAGAAATTGCCTTATAAGCTCAGGGATCGTTGGAGAGATGTCGTCTGTGATATACAGGAAAGGTTCCATCGAAGAGCCAACTTTCGGGACATTGCTGGGTTTATTGAAAGGCAAGTGAAAATTGCAAACGACCCGATCTTTGGAGACCTTAGTGATTCTCCAGCGGCAGTAAGAAAGGATGTTAGACATGTTAAATCCCAACCTTCTTTTAAGCCAAAGGGAAGTAGCTTTGCCACTACTGTTACTAGTGTGGATGAGAAGGTTGAAGCTGGGACGAAGAGAAGAATCGATACACCCGTGGTAAAGGTTTGCCTGTTTTGCGGAGCTGGACACACCCTGGATCTATGCCTTCTATTGGAGAAGAAGACGCATAGTGAGAAGATGTCCTTCTTGAAAGAAAATGGGTTGTGTTTTGGCTGTTTGTGCATTGGGCACAGAAGTAAGGATTGCATGAAGCGCCTTTCATGTAAGGTATGCAATCTGAAGCATCCCACCATGTTGCACATCCACCGCAAAGAAGGTGAAGATGGTTCAGTGCAAGTAAGGGGGGGAGCAGGAGCCACGGGTAGAAGTGCTTTGATTTCAGTGCAGTCTAGTGGGCTTACTGGGGCCGGTGAGCATGATTGTACTCTCTCTATACTGCCAGTGCAAGTTAAGTCAAAGAAAGGGCAAGAAACACTTGTTACCTATGCCTTTCTGGATCCTGGGAGCTCAGCGTCATTCTGCACTGAAGGACTAATGAACAGGTTGAATATTACGGGTAGGAAAACAGACATTCTCCTTAGAACCATGGGTCAAGAGAAAGTAGTTGGCAGTAATATTGTGGCAGACCTAGAGGTAGCTGGGTTTGGCGCAGACTCTTTCATTGAGCTACCTGAGATGTTCACACAAAAATGTATGCCTGTCCATCAAGGTAACATTCCCAGACAGGAAGATCTTGTAAGATGGCCACACCTAGAGCATTTAAAGATAGCAGAGATTGACTCAGGCGTGGACCTACTTATTGGAACCAACGTTCCCAGGGCCCTTGAGCCATGGGAGGTTGTTCGCAGCGTGAATGGTGGTCCGTATGCGGTTAAAACGATGTTGGGTTGGACTGTGAATGGTCCTCTTAGAGGAGAGTGCATCACTGATAACTGTGTGGAGTATGATGTCACTGTTAACAGGATTTCTGTTGCAAAGCTTGATGAGCTCTGGGAGCAGCAGACAAAGACAGACTTTCCTGAATGTGCTCAGGACGAACAACTCGGGCTGTCTAGGGAAGACCGACACTTTATGGAGTCCGTTTTAGAGTCAGCTAGGTTGGTTGATGGCCATTATAGCATTGGCTTGCCTTTGAAGCAAGGTGACCTGAAAATGCCTAATAATAGGAAGGTGGCCGAGCAGCGAGCACTGAGTCTCAAAAGGAGGTTCAAAAAGGACAGTGCTTTGCATGGTGATTATACCAACTTCATGGACGACATAATTTCTAAGGGTTACGCTGAAAGGGTACCAACTGAGGATATGGGTCGTTGTGATGGGAGGGTGTGGTACATACCACACCATGGGGTGTACCATCCTCAGAAGAAGAAGATGAGGGTTGTTTTCGATTGTGCTGCTACATTCCAAGGAACATCATTAAATTCCCAGCTTCTTCAAGGCCCAGACCTTACTAGCTCCCTGGTTGGCGTCATTGGCAGGTTTCGAAAGGAGCCTGTTGTACTTATGGCTGACATAGCAGCTATGTTTCATCAGGTCAGAGTAGCAAGCTCAGACTTGGACCTGTTAAGGTTTCTTTGGTGGCCAAATGGAGACCACAATCAGGACCTTGTGGATCATAGAATGGTTGCACATCTCTTTGGAGCCACGTCATCTCCAAGTTGTGCAAGTTTTGCCTTAAGAAAGTGTGCAGAAGATAACCGAGGTCAGTTCAGTCCTAAGGTCATTGACACCATTCTGCATAATTTTTATGTGGACGATTGCCTCGTATCTGTTGGTTCTGAAGAGGAGGCAGTATTGCTTTATCAAGATCTCTGTGCTATCTGTGCTAAAGGAGGCTTCCAGCTAACCAAATGGGTTAGCAATAGGCGCACTGTGCTTGCTGCCGTTCCTCGAGAGGAAAGATCTATTGAAGTTAAGGATCTCGACTTGGACAGTGATATCTTGCCCATGGAAAGAGCCTTGGGGGTGCAATGGTGTGTCCAGGAAGATGTCTTTAAGTTTAAGATCACACTCAGGGACAGGCCTCTGACAAGGAGAGGGATTTTGTCGGTCATCAGCTCCATCTACGACCCTTTGGGATTCCTGGCACCTGTTGTACTTTCTGCAAAGAGAATCCTTCAGAGGTTGTGCAGAAGTCAGCTTGGTTGGGATGACCCCTTGCCAGTCATGGTGGCCCAAGAATGGATAGCCTGGCTCAAGGAACTCCATCAGCTTGAGAATTTCAGGGTTGAAAGGTGCTTGAAACCTCTTGGCTTTGGAGAAGTCTCTTCTGCCCAGCTACACCATTTCGCGGATGCTAGCGAGGATGGGTATGGAACAGTGACCTACCTGTTACAGCGTAACATCAAGGGGCAAGTCCACTGTGCATTTGTGATGGGAAAGGCCCGCATAGCTCCATTGAAATCCGTCACTATTCCTCGTCTGGAATTGACAGCAGCAGTGGTTGCAGGCAGGATGGATAAGCTGTGGAGGAAGGTGTTGCATTTGCCTCTGCAAAATTCCGTTTTTTGGACTGACAGTACTTCCGTGTTGAAGTACATCAGGAACGAAACTGTGAGATTCAAAACCTTTGTTGCAAATCGGGTGTCAGTAATACTCACACTGTCCAGTCCATCGCAATGGAGGTACGTGAATACATTGAGTAATCCTGCAGATCTGGCTTCCAGAGGGGCTAAAGTGGGATCCTTCTTGAAGGCTGACGCTTGGGTGTTAGGGCCCAAGTTTCTTGTCGAGCCTGAAAGTGATTGGCCTGAAAACCCTGATGTCTCTGGGAAGCTCTCTCCAGAAGATCCTGAGGTTAAGACAGTTGTGTCTGTGAATGCAATCCAAGCTGATGAGCAGACGGGCTTGGTTATGCGTTTCATATGTTATTTCTCCTCTTGGATTAAGTTGAAGAGGATGGTTTGTTGGCTCCTTAGGTTTAAGACATTGCTTTTGGCTCTTAGTCAAAGGAGGAAGCGGTTGAGAGCAGCTTTCGCTCAGTCTGGCTTGGGTGAAAGGCAGCTTGAAGACAGGCTAAATGAGAAGATGCTGATTTGTTCTGGAAGCGGTGGGTCAAGGAGTACTTGCCTCAACTTCAGGAGTGACAGAAGTGGCAGAGCACCAGACGGAACTTCGTCCCTGGAGATCTCGTTGTCGTTGTGGATGAGTCTGCGCCTCGTAACTCGTGGCTCACTGGAAGAGTGGTGCAAGCTGTTCCTGATAAGAGAGGACTGGTGAGACAGATTCGTGTTAAGACGAAGACCAGCTGCCTGGACAGGCCCATCACTAAGGTGTGCCTTCTTCAAGAAGCAGAGGAGCCATGAAGACCTGAATTGACTCTTGAGCTTTTTGCAGACATGGACTTTATTGTTTTTTTTTTTGACTTGGACATTCGCAAATGGACATGGTAATGAACTTCAGCTAAAACTTCCAGCTAGAGTCTTTGGGGGTTTTTTGGACTCGATGGATTTGTATTTGAATGTAATGTTGTTAACTGATTGATTTTGTTGCAGTTTCTGTCTCCTACAGGTTAGTTGTTGTGTAATTAGTGTTTTAGCATAATTAGGGGCCGGAATGTAGGAGCCATATGTGTGTGTTTTATATGTGACGTGTTGGTAAGTGCTGTATATTGATGTGAGGGGGGTGTGTGCACTCTGCTGGCACTTGAGTGGTGGGTACGTCACTGTGGGTGTGGGCGCGGTGGTTACAAGTAATTCCACGCACCTGTAGTCTGTTGGTTTGTTAACGAGGAAGGGTGAGTCGGGAGTGACACTTTCTGTTGACCGCTACGCTTAACACCACATTAGTTTTGCCGTTCTGTACTTTGTCTTGTATTGTATGAAGCATCTGTTCAAGTTGCGCATCGTGAGAAATAAAGAGCATTAACGAGCATTAGAAGTGGATGTGTGTTTCTGTGAGTGCGCGTCACAGGTAAACTCCCGTGCTTAGCCTTCCGCGGCGTGTCGGTTTTGGTTTGGATAAATCGTCAGTCAGCCGCAACATATTCAGATTAAACTCATTTTTTGAACCAGGCTGTAAACATGTTTATTTCTGATGTAAAGATCGTCTTCTTTTGAATTGGTGTGTATGTGGAGCCAGCCTCAAGTGGACACCACTTCTACCACTTCTGAATTAGCTTCAATTCTCGTGGCCGGTTGATGTTTACTCAAGTAATTACATCCAACCCCTTTGAGCCCTGAAGCTTATCAAGCGTCCAGATTGAAAACCAACAACAAGACTCGCCCGTAGAGATTCTGGGTGTTGCGCTTCACACGGCGCTAAAGAAAGAGTGCTGTTGAGTCTTTCCCTGAACTGACCATTTTTCTCAGTCACACATTTCCCTTCTATTTTTTCCACTCATCTCTCACTCTCACTCTTTCTCACTTGCTTGCCTCTTGACCTCGATCTCCCCTTCCTCGCCACCATCCCCCTGAGTCCTTACCCTCCTCTTCACCCTCTGCCTTGACAAATTGATGTTTCACCTCCTCTCCCTCATCCTGACACCAGTCACCAGTCTTATCTCTTTACTTTCCCCCTCTCCGCCGCTCGCTGTTTCCTCCCAGTTTTCACTTTCCTGAGACTATCACACCATCCTTCAGAAAAAACTTTGTAGCCTTCATGACACATCATTATTTCTTCCTTCCAGTGTCAGTCTTTTTGAGGCCTTTTACTCGTCTTATTCCCTTCTTCCTGTTTGAATCTGATCAAAACGCAAAGATAGTTTTAAGCACTCCTCGCCCAAATGAAGTATTTATTAAGATTTACCAATTTTGGCATCCTAACATGAAAATTCAAAATACTTCTCTCCATTTCTTTCCAGGAGTTGAAGCAAGACATTTCCAGTTTCCGTTACGAAGTCCTGGACCTCCTCGGCAATCGGCGTCCTCCACGGCGGCACTACTCCTCCTCCAGTGAAACAGCGAAAGATGACGGCGCCGGGGCCTCAGAGGATGACAGCGAATCAGGCGACGGCAGTGGAGGCCAAAGGTCAAAGGGCGTGACGTTCATGACTCCGCTGGAGGACGACAAGCTGCCCGAACCAGAACAAGGGGTGTCCGCTTTGGTCCGCTCCATATCAGGAATGACCCAGATGGAAAAAACGGGGGACGACGACGAGGTGGATCTGGAGGAAGGCATCGGATGGGGGGAAGAGGAGGAGGATGAGGATGGGAAACCAAAGAGCAACGGGCTGAAGACAAACGTCATGCCTTCATCCTCCACCTCCGTCCTCCCCTCCCAGTCTTCGTCGTTCGCCATGGCGTTGTCCTCGTCACTTTCTCGCACAAGGACTCGCCTTCAACGCCTCTCATCTCCAGGATCAAAGACAGACTCTTTCAAGCGCCTCTCCTACCTGTTCTCACGCTCCAAACGCAAAGCCCCACCGCTGCCTCTCCCCCTGCAGTCCCCACCCTCCTACACTATCTCTGACGGGCTGCTGCGCCCCTTAGGGAGCCACAGCCACTCCGACTTTGGACTCAGTAACGTGACCAGGAGCGAGACTCACCTGCACGAGGTGGGCCGCTCAGTCGACATCAATAACCCCTCGTTCTCACCACGGAGAACGAATGGGCGGGACTCCCTTCTGACACTTCCCCTCCCACCCCCGTGTCCCTGCCAATCCCTGCACTGTGCTTCCAACATGTCCGAGTCCAGCTCACGCCTCCTGGACTCCAGCGAGGACGTTTTCCAGGGCGGAGGCGTGGGAGGATCAGGCGAGGGCGGTGTGGACGGAGGAGGAGGGGGAGGAGGTGGGGTTATGCTGATGGGCGGCTGGGTGGGACCTTGCGACGATGTCATAGAGGACACCTGCGAGGTCATAGAGGACTCTGTCACCACGCAGCTATAGGAGAAAAGGACAAACTGTTTTTCTTTGTTTGTTTGCTAACGGCTTCACACAGAGAGGGACAGAGAGAGAGAGAGAGAGAGAGAGAGAGAGGGAGGGAGGGCGATGGGAGGGCCGGGAATTCAATGGAATCTGTTCTAGAACTCAGCAGAGCGGATTCTGGAATTCCGACGTGGAGTTCTACTAGAGTGCCGACTTTCCAAAAACGGAGCAGCCTCAGTGATGGTTCTGGTTGGACCTGTGACAGCAGAAGGGATCCTCATTGGCGGATGTTCATAAAGACAGTTTGACATCGTCAGGTTGTCGAGGAAGGGAATGTGTCACAGTCACTTTAGTGAACTCCAAATCAATTGCACGGATTAGCTAGAAAGCACTACGGCCAACAAGATACCAAGCTAACCAGTTATTACTTGGTATAACTAACCAGAGAGAAAGGGAGCTAACTAGGTAACTTGCCAAAGAGGTACCCATCTAGATAATAAGCTAACTAGCTAGAGAGAAGGTCAGGGTCAATAGAATTGCACGGATTGGCTAGCAAGCACTGTGGCCAAAGAAAACCAAGCTAACCAGTTAATAGTTGGCCAGAGAGCGAAAGGGAGATAACTAGGGTACTTGCCAAAAAGCTTAGTATCTAAATAATAAGCTAACTAGCTAGAAAGAAGGTCGGCTTGCAAAGAAATGGACGAGTGAGTTAAAGCTCCAAATAGGGAGCAAGCAAAGCAACCCGTTAGCAAGCTACTGAGGGAACCAAGTGAGTAACCTGCTCATGAGCTAATCCCCGCTGACTTCACTTACTAGCTAGCGGCTGAGTGAGCAAAGTGACTTCAGAGTAAAGACACGACTCAGTATGATACATTGCCGCACACTTTATGATCCCCTCAGGGAAATTTGTAGGAAGGCTAATCTGGTAGGGAGCTATCAGATGACCTTCAAGTGATATAACAGCTACCAAAGTAACTGCTAGTGAGCTACTAGCTAGAGAGTACGGGTGTGCATCTACCCTAAACTGATTGACCTAGCTAGACTTGGTGAGCTAACCACAGAGGCAGTAACTGATCTGCCAAAGTCAGGTCTATAATCTGACCTTGCTTGATAGAGCTAACTAGCAAGAGGCCAGATGTGCAAAGAAAGTAGCTCATAAGGGAGTTAACCCCCCAGCTGTTGTGACGATCACGAGAATCCTAAATTACAAACATGTATTACTAACTGTGCTGGTCTCTGGGAGACTCAGTTTGTGATGGGGACTACATATATCACATTATATCCACGGTCAAACTGTCTTCATAAACATCTGCCAGACATTTCCAGACATGCCACAGAGGAAGAGTACAAATTTCCTTTGGGAGATTCAAACACGCATGGCCATTATGGAATTACAACCAACCAAAGCAACTTTTCAGAACGGGAATATCGTCAAAAGTCCACGTTTGGTTTCAAACACGCGACCCTGTCTTTCCCTTTAACCAAACTTCACTGGATTAAAATGGAATTAAATCGGCTTGAAATCATTGGAATTGGAACAGGACTAAACTTGAACTCTGATTTACCTCCTGCCAAATGGATTGGACATGGGTCCCCGGACTTCTGCCAGACTGGAAATTGTGAGCTTTAACCACGACAAAACGGAATAACCTCCCCTTTAACTCTGGATTAAACTCTGACCGAATCACTGGGATGAACGGAAACAGCATGGAACCATTGCTCTGCTGTCGATAGCCTGCACCCCCTCTCTCTGCATCAACAAGGGCCAAGGAACTTTATTTTATCCTAATAACAGTTATACTAGTAATAATAATAACGATCATAATAATAATAAGTGACTTCTAATAATAGTTATGAGGACTATTCTGGTTTCTTAAGACTGTCTTTGCTTCTATTTGAGTTGCCTACAATATTCTGGCTTCTCGTTCAGCTCTTCCTTAATAAGTACACTTTAACCTGATGAATAAAAATATATGGTGATATTTCTTGTGAAGAGGATAAACGGCGGTGTGAAAGGAAGGGATAGAAAAAGAGGAATGGGATTGAATTCGGAGGGTTTTGTGAGAAAAGCACAGAAAAGGAACGCGACCGAGGGAAAGATTGTGAACCGCTGAGGATGAGATGGAGAAGTGGAGTTTGCCTTTCTATCTGGGAAATCTATTTTAAAGGGAAATTTCACCAGAATTTCATCATGATATATATTTTTTTCTCTTGAGGTCGCTCAGTGCGGCGACTTCAAAAGGTTGGCATGAGCAGAGGCTGTTGAATTTTTACTCTGGTTAATATACGACTGTCAGCGATGAAGTAGAGAAATTATGCATGTTTGATCAAAAAAACCACAGTTACCTGCAACACACACACACCAACAAACACACACACACACACACACACACACACACACACACACACACACACACACACACACACACACACACCAGAAATACAAGCACTTGTGACGAGTAGCTCCAGCCAAAGTTTCGCCACTTTCTTTATTTTTCTGTCTTTCTACCTAGTAAAGTAAATTGCCTTTTTGGAGCCTTCAGCATGCCTGGAAACTCACCAAACTTCACACACTCATCAGGCATGGTGAAAATTTCGATATTCTTTTGGTCCCGTGCAAAAAGTCAAAAAAATGGCTCAATAGCGCCCCCTTCAACACGGTTCAACTTACATGCATGACATTTTTTTCACATATCTATCAGGCCAAGACCTACAAAAAAGATACCTAATATCATAGTGAAATCCCAACAGGAAGTTGGCCATCTTGTTTTTCTTTTTCAGTTTTCCACCTGATTCGCAAGGGTACGTATTTAAAAGATCTTGCCCTAGGCCTTTTCTCCAATCAAGTCCAAACCACACACATTTTGTAGTAGACACATTGACGATTCAAAGTTATCAGAAAAAGGTAGCAAAACCTAAAAATTGAGGGTGTGGCAGACGTTCAGGCAATGCATCAAACGCACTTGTCTCGCCATAAACAGGAAATTGATTGATTGATTTATTTTTTAAATATTTTTATTGAGAAATATGGCAAATTTACAATGACAGATCAACACCGGAAGTCACAAAAGCAAAAACATATATAGTGAGTGACTATTACAACGGAATACTGTGCATCCAATGTATTGAAGTACAAAAATGATAACACAACAAGCCATAATTTACTTTTTTCAATTTTTCAGCAAGCATAGAGAAAAAACAGAAAACAAAACATGACATATCTCCCAAAAAATATCCATATATAGTAATAATTTTAATAACAGTTATAATGGTAATATATCAATAAAATTAAATATAATAAAATGAAAGGAAATTGATTTTTGGTGGCTTTGAAATGCACAAAATCTCACCAAATTGGCCACACGCATCTGCCACAAGTCCCAGTTATATATTTTAGGACTCTCGTCCAAATAATTCTAAAATCTGCTCCAAAGCGCCCCCTAAAGGGTTAAAAATAAAGGTAAAATAACCCTCCCCATAAACGTTTTTTTCAGCTACGTGCACAATTTCGGATATGCATATTCAGGGCATCAGGATGCACAAAAAAGCTTCTAGCACCCATATCCTAAAACTAATAGGAAGAGCACCACCTAGCTTTGAATGTGAAAAATGCCCCCCCAAGTAAGGGTGCACACTGTTACAGTACACAGCAACACCTGCTGCACATCAGGCGGTGGTTGTAAGTGTGTGAGGGCCCGTTCATTGCTGCTTTCTGCTTTAGTTTTACTTCTTTTTGTCTCCACCTTTCTTTCATTTCACTACTTTATAAAATCGCTCACATCCATCCCTCCGACAGACGCTGTGACTTCACCACCAGCTGTCTTGGCAGCACCAACAGAAAGCTTCAACACACCGATGAATCAACGTCTCCAAAATGTCACGGTGTAAAATACAGACCTGATCACTCTCTGAACATCCTGTAATCACAATGTCACCTCCTGAGCCAGGAAGCTCAGAGTGGCAGAGTGAGACGCCGCCAGCTATCCTTGAATTAGCAGCCATGGCCCAGCTGAGTGGGTGCTGTTAACACCTCATCGTCACTTTACATCTGACGTCACATCAGCTAACGGTTACTTCTACTTTGACCCAATCTCCTGCCGCCGCTTAATTCAACTTCCAGCCAACACTTCCCTCTCCTTACACTTTGTGATTTATAGCCACATAAACGAAGGACGACTAATTTCCCCATCGTTTAAATGAAATTTAAATTCTGACTAACCATATTTTGGGAGTTGGGGTTGTAAGAAGACACTCAGAAATTAAAGAATATTCAACACAATTTATTTAACACAGTTAAACACAGGATCTCTATATGATTATCTATATGGCACTTTTCTTTAAGAAGACAAAAATAGGAAATAAAACAATGTTGGACGAATAAAAACAGCCAATGATAAAATATTAGAACAATCAAAAATATAAAATTAAAAAATGAATTTGGATTAAAAAAACTCAATGATTAAAACACGCTCAATGTTAAATTGGTTTGCTGAGTGTGGTTACAGTTAGCAGAGCTAGCACCACCAGCCTTCAGTCCTCCCTACAGGTTAGCATCCACATGCCTGTGCTGGTTCCTCATTGGGCCAGTTGAGTTGTTATATGTCAGTTTAACCAGACACATCAGTCACCTGTGCTTGTTTACATCCAGGTAGTAGAGCTGTATAGCATTATACCAGTTCAATCAATCTTTCTTTATAAAGCACCAAATCACAACAAATGTTCTCCTCAGACTCTTTCCAAACAGGGCAGGTCTAGACTGTACACTATGTTCTATTATTAACAAAGACCAAACATCAAGACCAGATCAGATCCAGTCCCATCTTACAGACAGGACTCTGATGTCATCTTAATCCACCATGAGCAGAGCACTTTGCAGCATTTAGCAAGTTACAGTGGCAAGGACAAACTTCCTTTAACAGGCAGAAACCTCCAGCAGGACCAGACTCATGTTAGACACACATCTGCTGAGACCTACCGTGTAGTGTGTGCCGATCTAGGAATGAGCTTCTTTGAATCAATGTGTATGTGGTTTCCGGTACTTCCGGAGCCAGCTTCAAGTGGACACTCTTGAGTTCTCAACAAAGAGACTGAGTTGATACCCTCTGTTTAATATACTCACTATCAATACAGTCCCTCTTAAAGAAACTGAACCATCCCTTTAAGCTTTACGAGACTCAGTGCAGATAAACCGGAGGAGGGAAGACGAAGAAGAGTCTTGGTTTTTGTGCTTACCTTGGATATCACCACCCAGGCGCCGCACACTTCGACCTGCTGCACCAATCAGGGAGGTTTTATTATCAATCACACTCAATCAATACTGTGACAGCAGCTGGTTTGGATTTGAAAAGGTAAAGGTTTGAAAACAAGGCTTCAGATTTTCATTTTGGAGCTGGAGGAAGTCCAAAGGGGAAGGGACGTAGAGTTTAAAGTCTGCTGTAAGAGTCAGCTCCCGTTATTAACACACGAAGCCCACACGTGTCATCAACCAGCACACACACACACACACACACACACCAATGGGACTCTTAATCAATCACTCTGATTGGTCGATATTGATAAAGCCGGTCTGATCCCAAGGCTTTCGAACCCCCAGTAGGATACGTGTCTCTCCCTGGGGTTATTGATCAGTCAGGATCTATAAGTAAATTCTGTTGAGCCGCTTATTGATCTTTATTTATTGAGATAGGACTTGTACCCTCGAGTGTGTGTGTGTGTGTGTGTGTGTGTGTGTGTGTGTGTGTGTGTGTGTGTTTAGGTGTGTGTTTGTCTCACTTGTCTTCTGAAGAGACATATGTAACACACACACATGCAGAGTTTACACTTCGATAACAACAGACATGAGACAAGGAAAGGCACAAGGTTGATCTCATGCATTATTAAACACACACACACACACACACACACACATTCACATACACACACACACATCACCGCAGGGTTTGAATCTAAATTGTGTCAGGCCCCTCTGGTTCACTTTAATAACCCTGTGTGATCTCTGTGATGTGAATCACACACACAAACACACACTGAATTAATAGTTCTGTGTGTGTTTGTGTATCTTGGAAGTGTGTGTGTGTTGGTGTGTGAGAGTGTGTATAGCAGAGATAACCATACACATGCATTAAACACACGCTTTATGAATTATTAACACATTTAAAGGGTTAATTTAACATTCAGTTCTGATTCAGATGAAGTGGGCGTGGCCTAAGTGACATCACCCACTGACTGATTAAATTATTGATTTTTTTAAAACTTCCATTTCAGCCTCAAGCTAAACATTATCCTTGTTCCCATGTTGACATTTTTAAATTCAACATTTCATGTCAGCAACATGCGAATCAATACCCAAGTTTACATGGACCACAAATAATCTGTATTAAAGCCGGATCAGAATAAATGTGTTGCATTTTAACACCTCAGTAAGTGCAGACCGGTCTGATCCAGCCTGATCAGAAGGTTTTAAAGGAGAGGGGTAACATATTAGTGATGGGAGGTCCAGCTCATTTGAAAGATTTGTCTCTTTTGGCTCCCAAATACTTCTTCATTTAGAATCACTCGGAGCTTTCTATTGTAGCCTAATCTAACAATTATGGATGGTTCTTATGTTGGCAAGCACTTTTTCATTCAGTGTTTGTACAAAAGCCTTATTTTTATGCATTTTTTCCATTACTATTGTTTAGCATTTTAATCAAACTCAAATTGGAAAGCAGCCAGATGCTTCTTCATTTTCAGTTTTTGCTCATTTCTTCACTTTTTCTGGACGCGCTTGCATTTAAATCCAGCTCCCCCGTCTCTCTGTCGCTCTCTACCACTACACTTGCTCTCTTTGGAGTTCCTGCTCCCCTTCCTTCTTTCAAATAATAGTATGATCCTAGTCTGTCCTCCCATGTGATTGGCCCCATGGTGTGCCCTTTAAAATAAAGTCCCGGCTGAAGATTTGTCTCTCCCTGACAGGAGTTCGCTCTTCTGGTTTTATCAAGAGCCCTGTAAACATGATCCAGTTGCTTCTTCCTGGTTGGGGTAAAGTTAGTCATATTAAGCATGTCTGCCTCACTTGACTCGGCTTGACGAGTCTCCCCTTTTGTTATTCCTGGTGTCACAGCAACACAACCCTGGCACAAGCGTGGACTAGGACAATCCAAGCATTGGCTGCCCGTGCCATAATAAAGGAAAGAACCAGGTGGCTGGAAAAAGGCGCACCTTACCTGCAGAGACTTCTTTCCAGGCCACCATTGTCTTGGTACCCCTCAGGGTTTCAGACGACAGTTCATTTTTAAGATATCATAGATAACACGCGACAAAACTCAAAGTAATGTATCCACGGCTTCCGACAACGGCGTCTCTTTCTCTTCTCGCCTCCTGCACAGATGCCTGCCCGAGCAAATCAAGACCACAGCGTTCCCGTCTCATTGGCCAATTGGTCACGTGACCAGGAAGGCCTGCCCACCTGTAGATCAGAGGCGGAAAAACACCAAATATGGCGAGCGCTCCAGGAGAACTCCCCCAGAACACTACACATACAATCCAGAATGAGGCCAAGAGTTGGAGGCAACTGTTAGGCTCCAACGCCGCTTGTCTGGCTCTAACCTTTGACATCTTGACTTTGCAACACCAAAACAGAACCACGAAAGCTCAGGGGGAAGTGTAAACACTGGAGGAGTGGAAGTGGTTTCACAAGCATGCCCATTCAAATCACTCCTTAAGTCTGGTGAGGCACTTTTGGTCTTCAGTAGTTGCTTGTGGATGTCAGAGCAACACCTTTTTATCAGTCAAGAATCTAACCACTTTCACTTTCACTTTTGTTTCTTTGCATTGAGTCGTATTAATCGTACTTAAAGGGAACATTTGGCGTGGCTACTCATCACACAGTCGTATTCAGAAACGCACACACACACGGTGACAACCACAGTCTCACAGATATAAAGTACATATATCATATGATAGTATTCAGGTTCCCCTTCTCACCTTCTAAAGAGATTTTGAGCTTTAAGAATAAAAACCTGTCCTTGTTTTTCTTAGTTTTTTTGGATTTCCACATGGATGAATGTATGACTGTGTTATTTTTCTAGAAGCGGACGGCTAGCGCACGTTGTTGACTCTTTAATAAAGGCATCCTTAGAAAAAAAACAACATGTTCTGACTGTTTATTTGACTTGTTTTTCTGTTCTGTTGTTTAATTCATTAATTCAAGTGTTTTAACTGATAACAGGAATACGTAGAGAGTGAATAAGAGCCGAGCTGCTCAGAGGTGGAACAGAAACAGCTTGAGAGGAGCAGAGAAAGTGATGTTTTAAGTGTTTTACATGAACTCTTCTTCACCTTTTGGAGATAAATTGTTGCCTGTAGCAACACCCAGCGATGTCCCGATCATTTAAAAAGAATCCTCCGAGCACCCTCCCACGTCTCCAGACTCTGACACCTGCTACGAGTCTATAAAGGGCTGCTGTAAATTCAAATTGGTGCTGACAAAAGTCACTCTTAACAAGAAGAACACTTGCTTTGTCTGCTCCGGCGCTGCAGTTTGGGTTATTTTTAGACACAATTTGAGA
The DNA here is from genome assembly GCF_009762535.1 of Notolabrus celidotus. NCBI lineage: Eukaryota > Metazoa > Chordata > Actinopteri > Labriformes > Labridae > Notolabrus > Notolabrus celidotus. Next base: position 1,954,907 of record NC_048294.1, read on the forward strand.
CGAGGGACTCAGACTGAGATGCCTGACTGTCTGCTTTGACAGAGCGAACGCAGCGACTTGGAGAAAACAGGCTGGAGAAAACTGGCAGGATGTGGTTTCTCCTCTTAAATATTCACCTGATACAGGTACATCAGATCAAGTGGGGTGGATTTTCTTTCAAACATAGGAGGAGTTTAGTTGAAATTTGCATGTTTTGGTGTTATTTCAGGCTTTTAATGCCTTTATTTAGAGAAAAAGGACAGGAAATGAGGACGGGAGGTAGGGGGAGAACATGCAGCAAAGAGCCAAGGGTGGGATCAAATTTGCCCCCCCTACATGTACTTCCTTTTTGCATAAAATTATAAGATTGCCTTTGAGTTAAAACGTTTCAGATTGTGAGGTAAATGTGTGTTGGAGTTAAAGGGAACGAAGCACGATCCAAAAAAGATTTGCCAATCACCAATCTGTGAATCACCTCAAAAGGGGTCCTGAATACTGAGTTCTGAAGTCCCTTAAAGAGACAGTAGCTGACATGAAGCGTTTTAGACATAGACTGCATAATAAATGGACGTAGTTTGCGTGACGTCACCCAGCTGTTTTTGAAGCCAAACATCACCGGTCGCCATATTGGAAATGCTGAAGTCATCCATTATGGAAAACTCGTAATCTTAATACCTTCAAAACTGCCGCGTAACGAAAAATTCCCAGCCGTACAATGTGTGCCGATTGAGAAATGAGCTATCCAGACTTGACTCATTTTTCGTACCAGGCTGTAAACATGTTTATTTCTGCTGCAAAGATCGTCTCTTTGAATGGGTGTGTATGTCTTTCCTAGTACTTCAGGAGCCAGCCTCTAGTGGACGCTCAAGGAACTGCAGTCCGCATTGGCTTCAATCATCGGAGGCTGAAATTAGGATTTTAAAGACGCCAATAACTAAATAATTTTGAGTTCTAAATCCTGAAAATTAGCATAATAGCATCTCTATTAAGGGTGTTGGCCATGGGACCAGAGTGGAGGTGGATCACGAAGAACACCTCTTTATGCTTCTCCATGGTGGCGTAGAGTTTCTGGGACAGATCATTGGCTACATTCGGCATCCCAGGCTTCTTCTTATTGGCTCGGCTCACACTGCTCTTGTTTTTATTGGTCTTCTTGGTCATCTCTTTTTTTAGCCAGCAGGGGGATATGATAACAGGAAGTTGAGCCAAAGACAAAGTTTTTCTCAAGTATCAGGATGTAAACATGTTTATTTCTTCTGCTAAGTCAGATATTTTAACATGCGGCTCTATGAGGATTGACTCACGGTTAGATCCAGCCCCAAGTGGACACTCAAGGAACTGCAGTTTTGATGCTTCCGCTATTGCGCCAGTTTTGGACTCTTAACCTCGTAGCTTTATGGAGACTACCTTTTTGTTTTTATGATTTGAAATGTATTCGTTTTTACAAGCATTCAAACAAAGACACAAATAATGACAATGCAATAAAAAAATCAAATAATTAAAATGAAAGAAAAGACAGAGCAGAACAAGCTAAAAACAACAAAAAATGTATGGAGACTAACTTAAGTATCGAGCATGTGCATAAAATATTAAAAATGTCTGCAGCCAAGAAAGGAATCTGCGCCATCAAATGTTCATCTCCACTGATCAACTTCTAAAACATCAGTGGGCCGAAACGCGTATCAAACATTTTCTGTTAGCACTGTCGCTCCATATTTGGATGCTAACTTTGCTATTGTAAAGACGGTACATGCCGCAGTGTAATGGTGGACACGATGGGCCCCTCATAATAAAAACTAAAGGGGGCGGATGACATAAACTTTGTGTTGCGTGAACTCCAACTCCAGTTTGAATACACACTCCAGATAAAAACATGTTTTGTGAAACTCTAAAAACCTCTTCTCAAAGTTCCCTCTCTTGTCTGCGGTGCTTTTAGCGATCAGGTTGCCGTCATTGTTTCAGTTTACAGTTTGTACATTCGCATTATTAGTACAAACTGTTAAAAGCTGCTCTTTTCTCTCTCCTTTATACTGTATGTGTGGAGAGCTTTTCAACAACCTGCTATGTAATCTGAATGCATTATTATTTTATTCAAGGAACAACTGAAAAGGAGAGCAGGAGAGAGAGAGAGAGAGAGAGAAATGAGAGTTTTTTTAACAAAGTCCCTCGCTCGGCCGTTGTGTGGGCTGCTCTGCTGAATAAAAACCGGCTTTCATCTCTCTCTTTCTCTCTCTCTACATCAACCTCCCCTCCACCAACTCAGTGTCAAGTTCTGCTATGAGACACACAATGATCTGTGTGTGTGTGCGGTGGAATGAGGAGCTGGCTGTCCTTTTGGCAGGCAGCAGTATACTGAAGCACCTCTCAGAAAAAACTGGACTATTATTGAACTACTGAGAAACACTCATCTTACTGTGAAACACATTGCTTTCTCCCTTTCTCTCTCTCACACATAAATGCAGTTAAACACATTCAAGCATGCAGAGTCACAGCCCGCTCTACACTTCCACATATGTTTCTCCTGTGTGACCTGGTGAAGTGCAGGAGGAATGGAAGGATGAGCTTAAAGGAGTTCCTCAGGGTACTTGTGTCGGTCCTCTGTAATTTACAAGAATTATAACAAAGCTTTACACAGTTCTGAATTTTACAGGATAACATGTAATTAGTTGGATTCCTGAGGCAATTATTTCATGTAACAATCTCTAAAAACGTCAGAACTTTTTATGTGAATGCAAACAGACTCCGCCTCCACACTACCCGGACTTTTTCCTGCCAGCCCGCTCCAATAATTTCAGCATGAAGTTGGAGGGAGCTCACGTGAAAAGTAACTGTCTTCAGATTGCGCAGTCCGTATTTCACCCCCGGATGGTCCTGGAGCTGTCTCTTGACACCACCAAAGGCTGCGCGTTGTTTGGCCACGGAGGGAGCGAAGTCCTGGTAGATTGAAAACCTCTGTCCCTGGAACTCCAGCGTAGCGGTGCGGGCTCGGCGTAGTATCTCCATTTTGACATGGAAGAAATGCACTCTGAGAATAAGGTCTCGAGGACGCTGACCTTCCCTGGGCTTCGGTCGATGATGATCTGTGCGCGCGGTCCACAAGGGGTTCCTCATCCATGTTGAGTGCGTCCTTGAGCAGCCCCGCAATGAACTCTGTGGGACGGGGTCCTTCCGCCATTTCTTTAATGCCAACAATCCTGAGGTTATTTCTCCGTGAAAAGCCCTCCAAACTGTCACATTTAGCCCGTACCATTTTCATCTCTTCGGACATCCGTTTTACCCCTGTTTCCAGTGTTGTTGTCAGGTCTGAGACACCAGTGGCTGCCAACTCCAGGTCCGCTATGTTCTTGCTGTTTAAGTCACTCGCCGTCTTTAGCCCGGTGATAGCAGGGCGAAATTCCTCCCTGAGAGACTCAATTTCCTCCCGAAACATCCGAGACACCGCTTCCACTTTGGTATCAATCGTAGCGCATAAATCCGCTTTCATTGATATAATCTCGGAACGCAAGCCGCGAATGGCATCAATGACCGTCGTGTCTTCGTCCCCAGACATTTCGTCTATGTCTGGGCCTTGGCGGTCAGGTGAGGCTGGTGCTGATTCAGGGCCTTTGTTGGCCTTAGCTTTCCCTTTCCGTCCTGGCATCATGCTCACTGCTCGACTGCTGAAAAAGTGCTCAAAAGTGTCAGGGGTGCTGGTGGCCTAGCGGTCTGGGCGCCCCGCGTGTAGGGGCTGTAGTCCTCGTCGCGGGGGTTGCCGGTTCGATTCCCGGCTGGTCGACCGTTTCCTGCATGTCTTCCTCCCTCTCTGCTCCCCACATTTCCTGTCTCTCTTCACTGTCCTGTCGAATGGAGGCAAAAGGCCCCAAAAATATAACTTTAAAAAAAAAAAAAAAAAAGTGTCCCAGGTGCTTCACATCGAGGAACAACCGAGTAAAGTTTTGACAAATAACTATAAAGTTGCAGTAAATCCCATATATTTAAAAGCTTTATCGGGAGCGATTGGAAAACACGTCAGCCGCACATTGCGCCACCTCCTGGTCCACTGTCTTCAGATTGACAGGAAATTGAATTTGCAACTTTGTCCTTTCTTGAATTTCTCACGAATTCATCTGTCTCTTGTGAGTCTCGGTTTCACAGTAAATGGTAAGCTACGCCTTGGCTTCACTCCAGCTCACACAAGTGGTATGAACATGAGAGTTTAACAGATTTTCTTGTGATTTACTCGCAAAGAACAGGTCTTGAGTCTGCCGAAATCCCATCATAATGTCCTGAAATCTGTCTCAGGTGAGTCTCAGTTTCACTGTGAATAATAAATAACACTGGGGTAACACCTTGGCTTACCTCACTGGTATGAAGCCAAGAAAGACAGAGATTTTCCTTGGATTTACTTGCAAAGGACACGTCTTGAGTTTGCAGAAAAATCACATGATGATGTTCTGTCTGTGTCTCTTGTGAGTCTTAGTTTCACTGGAAACGGTAGGCTTCGCTTTGGCTTCACTCTGACATTCTTCAGTGGTATGAACCAGAAAGAGAAACATTTTGTTGTGATGTTCTTGCAAGTAACTGGTCTTAAGTTTGCCAAAAAAACATCATGATATCCTGTTTATCGGTTTCTGGTGAGTCTCAGTTTCACTGTAAATGGTAGGCTACGCTTTGGCTTCAATCCAGATTACACCGGTGGTATGAACCCAAGAAAGACATAGATTTTCCTTGGCTTTACTTGCACAGGACAGGTCTTAAGTTTCCAGAAATCCTATCATGATGTCATGTCTATCTGTTTTGGGTGAGTCTCAGTTTCACTGTAATGGTAAGCTACACTGAGACTTCTCCTTGGTTTACTTCACTAGAGAGGAACCTGAGAAAGAAATAGATTTTGTTGTGATTTACTTGCAAGTAACAGGTCCCAAGTTTGCCGAAAACCCTTTATGATGTGCTGTTCATCTGTTTCTGGTGAGTCTCAGTTTCACTGTAATAGTAAGCTACACTGAGGCTTCACTGTGGCTAACTTCACTGGTATGAACCCAAGACAGGCAGAGATTTTCCTTGGATTTACTTGCAATGGACATGTCCTTAGTTTGCCAAAATCACATCATGATGTTGTGTCTATCTGTTCCTGGCAGAGTCTCAGTTTTACTGTAAGAGTAAGTTACACTGAGGCATCACCTTGGCTTACTTCACTGGTATAAACCTGAGAAAGAAACAGATTTCTTGGGATTTACTTGCAGAGGACAGATCTTAAGTGTGCCACAATTGCATGATGATATACTGTTTATGTGTTTCTGGTGAGTCTCAGTTTTACTGTGATGAATAGATAACACTGAGGCTTCACTCTGATATGAACCTGGAAAAAAATCTTGTGATTTACCTGCAGGTAACAGGTCTTAAGTTTGCTGAAATCTCAACATCAAGCACCTCTTGTTAACCGTTACTGGTAAGTCTCAGTTTCACAGTAAATAATACGTCAATGAGTGTCTTACATCAGCAGTATTAACAAGAAAAAGACACTGCATTTCTTGTGATGTGCTTACAATTAACTTGTCTCTTGATTTCTAAAATAACATCATTACACAGATTCATGAAAAGTAGAAAGTCAAGCTTTGTCAGATTCATCTTCAAGAGGAGAAAACAACTTCTAAAGACAGAGGTCAGATTAATCATCTCTGATTATCATGGAACGTCAGGAAATCAAAATGCTGATTGGCTTGCTTGAAGATGCCTGTTTAAAAAGATTACCACTAATTGAATTGATCCTGTTATGCATGCTTTTGCTCTCCATACTCTTATATATTATTTTTCCTGCATACACTAAACCAGAACAATCCTCTTACTTAAATCCAGAACCCCCCCAACAACAGATTCTACATGCATTATGGAAAAATGGGACCAAGTTGTTTGATAACATTACCCTTTAACAAGAATGCGACTGCTGTATTTCATGCAGAGATTGAGAGATTCACCCTGTAATTTAGTTGGATTAATGAAGCAGGCATCACTAATGAACCACTAACGAGAAATCCCACCCGAGGAGGACTAGATCGGACCCTGACACAGGTGGCAGTGAATGAAACATAATGTAAGGTGTCACCAAGGGATGGCTGATCCTCCAACAGATCCCAGAGAAGTAATTGGACGACTGAGCGGTGAGCTGAAAGGTCTCATTATGACATTAGGATCCTAATTATTGAGGGCAGGTTCAGATCTTAATGCAGTGGTGGATAATTAAGTGTGCTGGAAGTGTCTGGAAGCCCGTCGGAGGCTACTGGATAGTTATTTCCATGTCCACTGACCTCAAGCCAATCAAATGAAAGTGGACACGTCATCGTCTAACAAACAGTCTTGAGATATCAGAACCCTGTTGACTGTCCGTGTCTCTTGTAAACAGATGGTGCTGAAACACACACACACACTTACACACACTTACACACACACACATACACACTTGGTTTTCAGATCAATGTTGCATAACCACTAAGGACTGAGTTTTAGATATGTGCACAGCGCCCTCTATTGGACAAAACTGAAAATTACTCTCCATTTAAAGGAAGGAATCCAAAGATGGTCTATTGTTAAGATGGACCACTCATCAGCACATTGGTGGAACACCTTTTTTGCACACTGAGGGTGTACTAGGTTTTGTTTCCACATTTTAAGGGTAAACAAGTTATGAATAAAACACATTTTTAAGTTTGTTTGCATGAAAAAAATGCATTTTTTTTTTTATCAAACTGATGAAAAGATATTCTTGTGTTGTAATAAAATTTGAAGGGATGTGCTCCCTGCATCCTCATGGTTTGGCTATCCACCTGAAATGTAACTTTATTTATTATTATTTCTAAAAGAACATCGTTTGAAAGACTATTTTCTTTAAATCTGGTGTTAGACACTATGAATGATGTTCCCATGCTTAGAAATATAAATATATTTACACTATCATTTACTTAGGGCTGCACGGTGGTGCAGTGGGTTGTGCTGTTGCCTCACAGCTAGAAGGTTCCTGGTTTGAATCCCCGGCCGGGCGGGTGCCTTTCTGTGTGGAGTTTGCATGTTCTCCCCGTGCATGGGAGTGGGTTCTCTCCGGGTACTCCGGCTTCCTCCCACAGTCCAAAGACATGCTCACAAGGTTGATTGATCACTCTAAATTCCCCGTAGGTGTGAGTGTGTGTGTGAATGGTTGTCTGTCTCTCTGTGTTTGCCCTGTGATAGGTTGGCGACCTGTCCAGGGTGTGCCCTGCCTTCCTCCCGAAGCCAGCTGGGATAGGCGCCAGCCCCCCCGTGACCCCTAACGGGATAAGCGGTCAAGATGATGGATGGATGGATATCATGTACTTAGTAAAAATAAGACAAGAGTGTATAGAGGTGTCAACTGTAAATCCTTAAATATATCCCCTATTTAATGTATTTTTTTAAGTCCAGAAATGCATCTTTTACAGAAAAAATTCTGAAGACATTGCTTAGAATAAATTAAGTAATAATTATTATTTATAATTAGGCACTATTACCATTTTGACCATTGTTTTAACATTATTTTTAAATATTTTATGTTATTCTATCTGATTATTTTATATTTATGTTTCTTGTATTTATCTGATTTTGTTTTATTGATTTAATTGAATTTATTTTTTCTGTTACTTCTCTGATTTTTTTATTATTTAGTATTTTATATCCCTTGAATGTAAAAAAAATGTGATATATAAATAAAAATGTGTTGAGTTGGGAATAGAAAGTTAGCTCATAGTTTAAAGTATGTTATCTGAAAATGTTAAAAATATCTTTAAAATAAATAAAGTTCACATAATGTTTCATTTGTATCCTAAAAAAAGCGCGGAGTGAAACCTCTTCAGTTTTACTTCCGCGTTGGCTCTCCTCTTCTCCTGATTGGTCCAGACGCTGCCACTTCTTCCTCTCTGATTGGCCCAGAGCTGAGCGTGTGTCACGACCCAGAGCGGAAGTGATTCTTGTCAGCCTGTGCAGCTGTGATGAGCAAGAGGAGGATGTGTGAACAGAGAGATAACAAACATTTGAAGGCTTTTTAAGAAGAATTTAGACTCTGAGAGTTTGAAGAAGACTCAGGGAGAGAAGCAGAGATGGTTTCGGCGGGATGTTTGTCGTTTCTGTTGACGTTGTCTTCGGTCGTAGCAGCAAAAACCGGAGGGGACGATGAGTGGGTGAATCTGCCAAACAAATGTGAAGGTAACTGAGACAGAGAGAAACCCTGGTCCCTAAAAACCTGGTCTGAGGACCTCTGAAGGACCACAGCAGACACAGGGATCCATATATATAATGATCAGTAGGTCTAGTTTCAGTAAAGGCCTCTGAATGGATCTGTAAATATATCTATTGTTTACATTGAGCGTCCTCACACAATTCAACATCATCCTTCATTATCATCAACATAGGACTTAATATCTTTAATATACGATCTTTGGAAGGAAGGCCAGATTAATATAAATCATTTATTACATAATATCTCAATGCTAAATATGAACATGACTGTTTCTGCAAAGTGTGATTTATTTTTTTATTTTCTTCTTATTGTTATTATTTTAATAAAGCAACACATCAGTATTTGATCAGTAAAATATATTTCATTAAATGTTGACATTTCTTTAGAATTATTATTTTTGTTTGTTTACTTTATATAGTTTTAAAATCAACAAATCAAATACTACTTATCCTTTAAAATAAAAAAAATAAATATAAATAATAATAATATTTTTATGGTATTTATGCACATTTTCCACTGTTAGGAAATAGTTTTGAGGGTCATGCAATTATACTGACTTTTTAAAAACAGCGACATTTTAAAATATATTCTTAATATTACAAGAAAGACACAGAATGGGGAAAATATTCTACATATTTTCTGTGTTAATCTCAAGTAAAATTTGTTTTTTTTTAGCACAGAATACAGATAATAAACTCTTTCAAGACAAATGTAAAATTTAATATAAAGAAGTAAAAAAAAATCATGGTTATTATCTTCTAAAAGTCTCAGTTTCACTGTAATCTTAAGTTAAACTGAGGTTTCACCAACAATGGTATGAACCCAAGAGAGAAAAAGAGAATCTTGTGATTGACTCGCAAGTAACAGTTCTTAAGTTTCCGGAAACATCATGATGTCCGGTTCATTGTTTCTGGTGAGTCTCAGTTTCACTGTAGTATTAAGTTACACTGAGGCTTCACCTTGGCTTGAGTCAGTGGTATTAACCCAAGAAATAAACATATTTACTTGTGATTTTCTTGCAAAGAACCGGTATAAAGTGTGCTGAAATCACATCAAGATGTCCTGTTTCACCATGTCTGGTAAGTCTCAGTTTCACTGTAATAGTGAATTACACTGAGTCTATACTCTAGCTTACTTCAGTGGTATGAACCAGAAAAAGAAACATATTCTTTCTTATCTTTCTTCTGATTTACTAGCAAGGAATCAGTCTTAAGTTTGCAGAGACCACATCATGATATCCTGTTCATCTGTTTCCAATGAGTCTCAGCTTCACTGTAATAGTAAACCACACTGAGGTTTCACTCTGGCTTGCTTAAGTGTAATGTAGCCAAGGAAGAAACAGAATTTCTTGTGACTTACCAGCAAGTTACGGGTCTTAAGTTTGCCAAAACCACATCATGATGTCCGGTTCATCTGTTTCCAATGAGTCTCAGCTTCACTGTAATAGTAAACCACACTGAGGTTTCACTCTGGCTTGCTTAAGTGTAATGTAGCCAAGGAAGAAACTGAATTTCTTGTGACTTACCAGCAAGTTACGGGTCTTAAGTTTGCCAAAACCACATCATGATGTCCGGTTCATCTGTTTCCAATGAGTCTCAGCTTCACTGTAATAGTAAACCACACTGAGGTTTCACTCTGGCTTGCTTAAGTGTAATGTAGCCAAGGAAGAAACAGAATTTCTTGTGACTTACCAGCAAGTTACGGGTCTTAAGTTTGCCAAAACTACATCATGATGTCCTGTTTATCTTTTTCGCGTGAGTCTCAGTTTCACTGTAATAGCAAGTTAAATTGAGGCCACATCTTGGCTTGCTGCAGTGGTATGAACCAGCAAAAGAGAGAGGTTTTAATTTGACTTACAAGCAAGTAGCTAGTTTTAAGCTTGCTGATACACATCATGATATCTGTTTTTGGTGAGTCTCAGTTTCACGGTAATTTGTAAGTTCCACTGAGGCCTTACTCTGGCTTACTTCAGTGGTATGAACCAGAAAAAAAACATATTCTTTCTTATCTTTCTTCTGATTTACTAGCAAGGAATCAGTCTTAAGTTTGCAGAGACCACATCATGATATCCTGTTCATCTGTTTCCAATGAGTCTCAGCTTCACTGTAATAGTAAACCACACTGAGGTTTCTCTCTGGCTTGCTTAAGTGTAATGTAGCCAAGGAAGAAACAGAATTTCTTGTGACTTACCAGCAAGTTCCGGGTCTTAAGTTTGCCAAAACCACATCATGATGTCCGGTTCATCTGTTTCCAATGAGTCTCAGCTTCACTGTAATAGTAAACCACACTGAGGTTTCACTCTGGCTTGCTTAAGTGTAATGTAGCCAAGGAAGAAACTGAATTTCTTGTGACTTACCAGCAAGTAGCTGGTCTTAAGTTTGCCAAAACTACATCATGATGTCCTGTTTATCAGTTTCTGGTGAGTCTCAGTTTCACTGTAATAGCAAGTTAAATTGAGGCCACATCTTGGCTTGCTGCAGTGGTATGAACCAGCAAAAGAGAGAGGTTTTAATCTGACTTACAAGCAAGTAGCTAGTTTTAAGCTTGCTGATACACATCATGATATCTGTTTCTGGTGAGTCTCAGTTTCACTGTAATTTGTAAGTTCCACTGAGGCTTTACTCTGGCTTACTTCAGTGGTATGAACCCATATAAAGAAACACATTTAGTTGTGATATACTCACAAATAACTGGTCTTATGTTTAAGTCTTAAGTCCTGTTTATCTGTTTCTGGTGAGTCTCAGTTTCACTGTAAAAAGTAAATAACATAGAGGCTTAAATCAGGTTTAATCTTGGTAATCGTCTTCTAAAAGTGACATTTTCTTTAAATGATCTCAGATAATTTCTTGCTGCTCTCTCTACATACATGTGGATCTGTTGTTTTGTGCAGCACGTGTCTCTGACTGCAGAATAAATCAGGGACCTTCAGCGTCTCTAAATGTTTAAAACAACTTTAAAAATGAGTCACATGTTCTCAGTCAGTGTTTGTGGAGTAAACACGCTCTCGTCTCTCCCTCCTCAGTGTGTAAGTTTGTCAGTATCGAGATGAAGATGGCGTTCGAGGAGACGGGGAAGACAAAGGAAGTCATCGACAGGAACTACCGCTTCATCGACGACAGCAAGGGGGCGCCGCCAATCAAATACGTCAAGTCGTAAGTCTTTGTTTTTAAAGCTCTGTCTTTTCAGCCGCTGCTGATTTGACGTGACATATCTTAGTTTAGCACAGCAGAGAGAGAGAGAGAGAGTGGAGCGTGAACCTCCTCTCTCTGCTCTCTGTGGAGCTTTCTCTGGATGACTCTCTCTCTCTCTCTCTGTCAAACAGGCAGCAGGGGACAGGAACTTGGTCAGGTCTCAGTTCCTGCTGAGGAACTTTTAATAGAACAGGGAAGCTGCAGAACAGGTGCTGGAGGGGGTGTGATAACAGAGCTCACAGAATAATGAAGCCGACTCTAATTCAGTTCCTGTTAGACACACATGTTTGGAACCTGCAGCCGATTGGGTGTATGTTTCTGATTCATGTAATCGAACAGGGAGAGCGTGTTGTCGACACATCACAGCTGGGTGAACTCTCTGCTTCTCCTCCCCAGTGAAAGTAGAAACATCCAAATGTAATGTAAGATAAAGGTCAAACTCTCTCTCTCTCTCTCTCTCTCTCTCTCTCTCTCTCTCTCTCTTCCTTCCTTCCTTCCTTCCTTCCTTCCTACATACTATCTTACCTTCTTCCTTCCCTTCCTTCCCGCCTTCCTTTCCTTCCTTCTCTCTCTTCCTTCCTTCCTTCCTTCCTTCCTTCCTTCCTTCCTTCCTTCCTTCCTACTTACTATCTTACCTTCTTCCTTCCCTTCCTTCCCGCCTTCCTTTCCTTCCTTCTCTCTCTTCCCTCCTTATTTCCTTCCTTGTCCCTCTCTCTTTCTCTCTTCCTTCCTTCCCTTCTTCCTTCTCTCTCTTCCTTCCTTCCTTCCTTCCTACCTACTTACTATCTTACCTTCTTCCCCCCTTCCTTCCTGCCTTCCTTTCCTTCCTTCTCTCTCTTCCCTCCTTTTTTCCTTCCTTGTCCCTCTCTCTTCCTTCCTTCCTTCCTTCCTTCCTTCCTTCCTTCCTTCCTTCCTTCCTTCCTTCCTTCCTTCCTTCCCTTCTTCCTTCCTTCCTTCCTTCCTTCCTTCCTTCCTTCCTTCCTTCCTTCCCTCCTTCCTACCTACTATCTTACCTTCTTCCTTCCCTTCCTTCCCGCCTTCCTTTCCTTCCTTCTCTCTCTTCCCTCCTTATTTCCTTCCTTGTCCCTCTCTCTTTCTCTCTTCCTTCCTTCCCTTCTTCCTTCTCTCTCTCTCTTCCTTCCTTCCTTCCTGCTTACTATCTTACCTTCTTCCTTTCTTTCCTTCCCGCCTTCCTTTCCTTCCTTCTCTCTCTTTCCTCCTTCTTTCCTTCCTTGTCCCTCTCCCTTTTTCTCTTCCTTCCTTCCCTTCCTCCTCCTTCTCTCCACAGAGACCTGAGATTCATCGAGGTGGTTGAAAATGTGTGTCAGAGGCTGTTGGAGTACAACCTGCACAAAGAGAGAGACGGGAGCAACCGCTTCGCCAAGGTCAGTCCGCGGGCTTAGATGTCAGGAGTTTGGCATGAAAGGTGTCTCTGCCTCGGGGGTCCAGTTTCTTGAGGTTTAGGGGCAGATCTGGAACCATGTTGGTGTTTGGGGTTGGACTTTTCAGAGCTTTCACTGTGAAGTCCTTTATTTGTTCTCTAGAGAGAAGTTATGTCAACGTATCATACCCTCAGATCATTGAAAATAATGATCTGGTTATTTATTTATTTATTTATGTATTAGTAAATGAATAAGTAAAAATACAATTAAATAAAATACAAATAATAGATGAATATATAAATTAAAAATTAAAAAAATAATAAAAATGAATAAAATTGAGTAAAATAAATAAGGAAATAAATAAATGAAATAAATAGAATAAAATAAATAAATAAATATATGAATAAATTAATGAAATGGAATTAAATGAATACAATAAATAAATACATAATTAAAAAAATAAAATAAAATTGAATAAAATAAATCATGAAATAACATCAATGAGTAAATAAATAAAATTGAAGAAAATAAATAGATTAAATAAATAAATAATAAATTAAATTTAAATGAGTAAAATGAATGAATGAACAAATGAATACATGAAATAAATTGTTAAAATGAATAAATAAAAAGTTATTACATTTAGATTCCGGACTTTAAAAAGTCACTCGTGTAAATAAAGTATTTGAATTCCTTTTATTTTGAACATAAACAAAGATATGTGGTCCAGTTTGAACCCTGTCTGACTCCACCGTCCCCTCCCTGTGTGTCCATCCTGCAGGGCATGTCTGAGACGTTCTCCACCCTTCACGGTTTGGTGAATAAAGGAGTGAACGTGGTGATGGACATCCCCTACGAGCTGTGGAACGAGACTTCAGCGGAGGTCGCGGACCTTAAAAAACAGGTGACCTCACCTTCAGTGTCCTTCACCAAAAGCCCAAAGAGAACACGTGTGGAGTTAAACTTATGATTTTTACATCAAGCTGACTTTGTGCTGAGGGGTTTACCTCCATTTTCCTCTTTTAAAAATGACGACTGGACTTATTTTTCACTCCTAACGTGTGTGTGTGTGTGTGTGTGTGTGTGTGTGTGTTTGCTTCAGTGTGACGTGTTGGTGGAGCAGTACGAGGAGGTGATCGAAGAATGGTACAAAGGGAGCCAGGAGGAGGACCTGACCATCTACCTGTGTGAGAAACACGTCCTCAAAGGACAGGACACAGGTGAGATATGACTCCCTCCTCATCTCCTCATTCCTTCTTTCTCTTGAACTTCATCTGTCCTCTCTCCCTACTTAGTTTTGCTCATTTCTTTCCTCCATTGTCTTCAAGTTATTGTGTTTCCAGGAACATATTTTGACGTATTGCAGAAAAAAGAAGCTTCTAAAGGTCAGAAAGTTAAAAAGAAAATACTCAAGGTGGATCCTCTCTTTATTGGATCATAAAACCGTTGAAGCGCTCGTGGAAGAACGACATGTCTTTGCAAAATAAGTTCAAACCTGGTGGACATTTTTCATTTTGTCCTTTCTTTCCTTCCCTCTCTTGTCTTCTCCTCTCCAGCCTGCCTGAAAGAAGACTGGTCAAAGAAGAAGAAGGGAGACCTGGCAGCCATCGCGGAGGACAAGAAGAAGAAGAAAAAGAAGAAGGGACTGAAGAAGGAGGGAGGGGACGTCAGCTCGGAGGGAGAGAAGACGACGACGACGACGTTGAAGAAGAAGAAGGAGAAGAAGGTGAAGAAGAAGAAAAAGAGCAAAGCGCCGGTGGAGAAGGCGGAGGGAGGAGGAGGGGCGACGTCGGACGAGGAGATCCAGCCTCAGGTGCCTCTGTCTGGGCCGAAGACGGAGCTGTGAGTCCTGGTTCCTGGTTCTGGTCCGGGTCTCTGTAATGAAAGTAAACTCTTAGTAAAGCGTCCGCAGCTTCTTTAAACGTCCTCGCCTGTCGTTCAAACGGAGTCGTTTAAACGGAGTCGTTCAAACAGAGTCGTTCAAACAGAGTCGTTCAAAAGGAGTCGTTTCGTTCACTCAGTCAGATCGGGAACTGTTACGTTGTTTTTAAGTCGTCATTTTAACGAGTTTCCTTTGTTTTTGTAGTTGGTAGGACTTCCTTAAATTCAGATATCATGCTGGAATTTTGAGTAATTTCACATTTCCTTTAATGTTAATTCCACTTTGTCCATATTTGACTTTACTTCCTTATCTTTGTCTGACATTTCCTCAAACTTTCAACGTAATTCACTGAGACTTCAACTCAAATATTATCAACACCATGCCTCATCAAACACATTCATCACAATTTAGCCTCCAAAATAATTTAAAACAACAGTTAAGATTGTAAAATTACTCGTTTAAGTAACTTCTGAACAAAAATTAACATTTCCTGTATCAGCTGTCTTTTCGTAACTCATGATTTGTTCTGGATTATGTCGTTTCTGAAGGATTTTCTTTGAGTTTTGGACTGTGGTCTGACCAAGAAGGTAACCATAGACTGTATAAAACATGAAGGGGAACATTTTAATTTTGCTGTAAAAACTCTCATTTTAACATTGAAGTCAATGGGGATCCCTCCACTTTTGGGACCAGCCTCTAGTGGACATTC
The DNA here is from genome assembly GCF_009762535.1 of Notolabrus celidotus. Lineage (NCBI taxonomy): Eukaryota > Metazoa > Chordata > Actinopteri > Labriformes > Labridae > Notolabrus > Notolabrus celidotus. The sequence continues at coordinate 1,970,271 of NC_048294.1, forward strand.
TAGGAACTGCAGTTTTTGGACTTCTTAATTTTTCTGCATTATTTTGTGACTTTTTTTTTTACATAGTCCCATTTTTTCAGTAAATAATTAATGGATGAAATAATTTGAAATGTTAAATCACGCCACTTTGCTTGCACAAGCCCCAAGCTTCATTCCAGTTACTTCTAAACAAAAATGAACATTACATGTATCGGTCATCTGTTCGTAGCTCATGATTTGTTCTGGATTTTGGACTGTGGTCTGACCAAGAAGGCAACCATAAACTGTATAAAACATGAAGGAGAACATTTTTAATTTTGCTGTAAAAACTCTCATTTTAACATTAAAGTCAATGGGGATCCCATCACTTTTGGGACCAGGCTCTAGTGGACATTCTAGGGACTGCAGTTTTTGGACTTCCTAATTTATTTTCTGCAACACCATAAGTGTTCGGCATATTTAGTGACATTTTTTTTTTTCACTTATTCCCATATTTTAAGTGAATAATTAATGGATGAAATAAATTGAAATGTTAAATCTTCTACTTCGCTAGTACAAGCCTTGAGTTTCGTCGACAAAGAAGGCAAACTCAAGGCACAATCTTGAGCTTTTAGAACCGTAGACTTTATAAAACATGATGGGGAACATTTTTAATTTTACTGTAAAAACTGGCATTTTAACATTGAAGTCAATGGGGATTCCTCCACTTTTGGGACCAGCCTCTAGTGGACACTCTTGGAACTGCAGTTTTTGGACTTTCTCGTTTTTCTGCATTATCTTTGAAACACCATAACTTCCTGAGTGTTCGGGACATTTAGTGACACTTTTTCTTTACTTATTCCCATATTTCAAGTGAATAATTAATGAATGAAATAAATTGAAATGTTAAATCTTCTATTTCGCTAGTACAAGCCTTGAGTTTCGTCGACAAAGAAGGCAAACTGAAGGCACAATCTTGAGCTTTTAGAACTGTAGACTTTATAAAACATGACGGGGAACATTTTTAATTTTGCTGTAAAAACTGACATTTTAACATTGAAGTCAATGGGGATTCCTCCACTTTTGGGACCATCCTCTAGTGGACACTCTTGGAACTGCAGTTTTTGGACTTTCTCGTTTTTCTGCATTATCTTTGAAACACCATAACTTCCTGATTGTTTGGCACTTTTAGTGACATTTTTTCTTTACTTATTCCCATATTTCAAGTAAATAATTAATGGATGAAATAATTTGAAATTTTTAATCACGCCACTTTGCTTGCACAAGCCCCAAGCTTCATTCCAGTTACTTCTAAACAAAAATGAACATTACCTGTATCGGTCATCTGTTCATAGCTCATGATTTGTTCTGGATTTTTGACTGTGGTCTGACCAAGAAGGCAACCATAAACTGTATAAAACATGAAGGGGAACATTTTTAATTTTGCTGTAAAAACTCTCATTTTAACATTGAAGTCAATGGGGATCCCTCTACTTTTGGGACCAGCCTCTAGTGGACATTCTAGGAACTGCAGTTTTTGGACTTCCTAAATTATTTTAAGCAACACCATGAGTGTTCAGCATATTTAGTGACATTTTTTT
>NC_048294.1:1972029-1987717 GCF_009762535.1 Notolabrus celidotus
TCTCTCCTTCCTTCCTTCCTTCCTTCCTTCCTTCCTTCCTTCCTTCCTTCCTTCCTTCCTTCTCTTCCTTCCTTCCTTCCTTCCTTCCTTCCTTCCTACTTACTATCTTACCTTCTTCCTTCCCTTCCTTCCCGCTTTCCTTTCCTTCCTTCTCTCTCTTCCCTCCTTATTTCCTTCCTTGTCCCTCTCTCTTTCTCTCTTCCTTCCTTCCCTTCTTCCTTCTCTCTCTCTCTTCCTTCCTTCCTTCCTGCTTACTATCTTACCTTCTTCCTTTCTTTCCTTCCCGCCTTCCTTTCCTTCCTTCTCTCTCTTTCCTCCTTCTTTCCTTCCTTGTCCCTCTCCCTTTTTCTCTTCCTTCCTTCCCTTCCTCCTCCTTCTCTCCACAGAGACCTGAGATTCATCGAGGTGGTTGAAAATGTGTGTCAGAGGCTGTTGGAGTACAACCTGCACAAAGAGAGAGACGGGAGCAACCGCTTCGCCAAGGTCAGTCCGCGGGCTTAGGTGTCAGGAGTTTGGCATGAAAGGTGTCTCTGCCTCGGGGGTCCAGTATCTTGAGGTTTAGGGGCAGATCTGGAACCATGTTGGGGTTTGGGGTTGGACTTTTCAGAGCTTTCACTGTGAAGTCCTTTATTTGTTCTCTAGAGAGAAGTTATGTCAACCTATCATACCCTCAGATCATTGAAAATAATGATCTGGTTATTTATTTATTTATTTATTTATTTATTTATTTATTTATTTATTTATTTATTTATTAGTAAATTAATAAATATAAATACAATTAAATAAAATACAAATAATAGATGAATATATAAATTAAAAATAATAATAATAAAAATAAATAAAATGAATAAAATTGAGTAAAATAAATAAATAAGGAAATAAATAAATGTAATAAATAAAATAAAATAAATAAATACATAAATATATGAATAAATTAATGAAATGGAATTAAATGAATAAAATAAATAAATACATAATTAAAAAAATAAAATAAAATTGAATAAAATAAATCATGAAATAACATCAATGAGTAAATAAATAAAATTGAAGAAAATAAATAGATTAAATAAATAAATAATAGATTAAATTTAAATGAGTAAAATGAATGAATGAACAAATAAATACATGAAATAAATTGTTAAAATGAATAAATAAAAAGTTATTACATTTAGATTCTGGACTATAAAAAGTCACTCGTGTAAATAAAGTATTTGAATTCCTTTTATTTTGAACATATAAAAAGATATCTGTGGTCCAGTTTGAACCCTGTCTGACTCCTCTGTACCCTCCCTTTATCTCCGTCCTGTAGGGCATGTCTGAGACGTTCTCCACCCTTCATGGTTTGGTGAATAAAGGAGTGAACGTGGTGATGGACATCCCCTACGAGCTGTGGAACGAGACTTCAGCGGAGGTCGCGGACCTTAAAAAACAGGTGACCTCACCTTTGGTGTCCTCCACCAAAAGACCAAAGAGAACACGTGTGGAGTTAAACTTTAGATTTTTACATCAAGCTGACTTTGTGCTGAGAGGTTCACCTCCATTTTCCTCTTTTAAAAATGACGACTGGACTGATTTTTCACTCCTAACGTGTGTGTGTGCGTTTGCTTCAGTGTGACGTGTTGGTGGAGCAGTACGAGGAGGTGATCGAAGAATGGTACAAAGGGAGCCAGGAGGAGGACCTGACCATCTACCTGTGTGAGAAACACGTCCTTAAAGGACAGGACACAGGTGAGATATGACTCCCTCTTCATCTCCTCATTCCTTCTTTCTCTTTAAACTTCATCTGTCCTCTCTCCCTACTTAGTTTTGCTCATTTCTTTCCTCCATTGTCTTCAAGTTATTGTGTTTCCAGGAACATATTTTGACGTATTGCAGAAAAAAGAAGCTTCTAAAGGTCAGAAAGTTAAAAAGAAAATACTCAAGGTGGATCCTCTCTTTATCGGATCATAAAACCGTTGAAGCGCTCGTGGAAGAACGACATGTCTTTGCAAAATAAGTTCAAACCTGATGGACATTTTTCATTTTGTCCTTTCTTTCCTTCCCTCTCTTGTCTTCTCCTCTCCAGCCTGCCTGAAAGAAGACTGGTCAAAGAAGAAGAAGGGAGACCTGGCAGCCATCGCGGAGGACAAGAAGAAGAAGAAAAAGAAGAAGGGACTGAAGAAGGAGGGCGGGGACGTCAGCTCGGAGGGAGAGAAGACGACGACGACGTCGTTGAAGAAGAAGAAGGAGAAGAAGGTGAAGAAGAAGAAAAAGAGCAAAGCGCCGGTGGAGAAGGCGGAGGGAGGAGGAGGGGCGACATCGGACGAGGAGATCCAGCCTCAGGTGCCTCTGTCTGGGCCGAAGACGGAGCTGTGAGTCCTGGTTCCTGGTTCTGGTCCGGGTCTCTGTAATGAAAGTAAACTCTTAGTAAAGCGTCTGCAGCTTCTTTAAACGTCCTCACCTGTCGTTCAAACGGAGTCGTTTAATCGGAGTCGTTCAAACAGAGTCGTTCAAACAGAGTCGTTCAAACAGAGTCGTTCAAACAGAGTCGTTCAAACAGAGTCGTTCAAAAGGAGTCGTTTAAACCGAGTCGTTCAAACAGAGTCGTTCAAAAGGAGTCGTTTCGTTCACTCAGTCAGATCGGGAACTGTTACGTTGTTTTTAAGTCGTCATTTTAACAAGTTTCCTTTGTTTTTGTAGTTGGTAGGACTTCCTTAAATTCAGATATCAAGCTGGAATTTTGAGTAATTTAACATTTCCTTCAATGTTAATTCCACTTTGTCCATATTTGACTTTACTTCCTTATCTTTGTCTGACATTTCCTCAAACTTTCAAAGTAAAATCACTGAGACTTAAACTCAAATATAATCAACACCATGCCTCATCAAACACATTCATCACAATTTAGCCTCCAAAAATAATTTAAAACAACAGTTAAGATTGTAAAATTACTCGTTTAAGTAACTTCTGAACAAAAATTAACATTTCCTGTATCAGCCGTCTTTTCGTAACTCATGATTTGTTCTGGATTATGTCGTTTCTGAAGGATTATCTTTGAGTTTTGGACTGTGGTCTGACCAAGAAGGCAACCATAATCTGTATGAAACATGAAGGGGAACATTTTTAATTTTGCTGTAAAAACTCTCATTTTAACATTGAAGTCAATAGGGATCCCTCCACTTTTGGGTCCAGCCTCTAGTGGACATTCTAGGAACTGCAGTTTTTGGACTTCCTAATTTTTCTGCATTATTTTGTGACATTTTTTTTTTACCTATTCCAATATATTTCAAGTAAATAATTAATGGTTGAAATAATTTAAAATTTTCAATCACGCCACTTTGCTTGCACAAGCCCCAAGCTTCATTCCAGTTACTTCTAAACAAAAATGAACATTACCTATATCGGTCATCTGTTCTTAGCTCATGATTTGTTCTGGATTTTGGACTGTGGTCGGACCAAGAAGGCAACCATAAACTGTATAAAACATGATGGGGAACATTTTTAATTTTGCTGTAAAAACTCTCATTTTAACATTGAAGTCAATGGGGATCCCTCCACTTTTGGGACCAGCCTCTAGTGGACATTCTAGGAACTGCAGGTTTCAGACTTCCTAATTTATTTTCTGCAACACCATAAGTTCCCGAGTGTTCGGCACATTTAGTGCCATTTTTTTTTCACTTATTCCCATATTTTAAATGAATATTTTGAAATGTTAAATATTCTACTTCGCTAGTACACGCCTTGAGTTTCGTCGACAAAGAAGGCAAACTCAAGGCACAATCTTGAGCTTTTAGAACCGTAGACTTTATAAAACATTAAGGGGAACATTTTTAATTTTGCTGTAAAAACTCTCATTTTAACATTAAAGTCAATGGGGATCCCTCCACTTTTGGGACCAGCCTCTAGTGGACATTCTAGGAACTGCAGTTTTTGGACTTCCTAATTTATTTTCTGCAACACCATGAGTGTTCGGCATATTTAGTGACATTTTTTTTTTCTCTTATTCCCATATTTTAAGTGAATAATTAATGGATGAAATAAATTGAAATGTTAAATCTTCTACTTCGCTAGTACAAGCCTTGAGTTTCGTCGACAAAGAAGGCAAACTCAAGGCACAATCTTGAGCTTTTAGAACCGTAGACTTTATAAAACATGACGGGGAACATTTTTAATTTTGCTGTAAAAACTGACATTTTAACATTGAAGTCAATGGGGATTCCTCCACTTTTGGGACCAGCCTCTAGTGGACATTCTAGGAACTGCAGTTTTTGGACTTTCTCTTTTTTCTGCATTATCTTTGAAACACCATAACTTCCTGATTGTTTGGCACTTTTAGTGAAACTTTTTCTTTACTTATTCCCATATTTCAAGTGAATAATTAATGAATGAAATAAATTGAAATGTTAAATCTTCTACTTCGCTAGTACAAGCCTTGAGTTTCGTCGACAAAGAAGGCACACTCAAGGCACAACCTTGATCTTTTAGAACCGTAGACTTTATAAAACATGATGGGGAACATTTTAATGTTACTGTAAAAACTGGCATTTTAACATTGAAGTCAATGGGGATCCCTCCACTTTTGGGACCATCCTCTAGTGGACACTCTTGGAACTGCAGTTTTTGGACTTTCTCGTTTTTCTGCATTATCTTTGAAACACCATAACTTCCTGATTGTTTGGCACTTTTAGTGACATTTTTTCTTTACTTATTCCCATATTTCAAGTGAATAATTAATGAATGAAATAAATTGAAATGTTAAATCTTCTACTTCGCTAGTACAAGCCTTGAGTTTCGTCAGTCTGGTTCTGCTATCTCTAAAAAGGCATTTTTCTGTCTTTCTTGAATGTATTCGTAGTTTTCGGTAGCTTTGCAGTGGATCTCCTCACAATGTGAATTTCGCTTTATTTTCTTATCTGTTTACTTCCTTTTTAAAGTTGTTTTTCCTGAAATGTTTATTCCAACATCTCAGCTTTTGATGGAATAATGTGTCGAGTAGATTACATTTTTCAGGGACGCTAGGATTGTGTCGTCTGAGGTGGTTGTCACTTGAAAACATTGATGCTGGAAGGGAATTTAAAATCGTCCATATGTCTGACCTTTAACCCCACCCTTACATGATGCAGTAAAAAAAACCTTCACTGCGTCAATCCAACATGAGGTACCTTTATTTTGAAATGTCAGTGTTTGTTTTTAATTCTTCTCTTCTCGTGTGTGCTGTTAAAAAGCTGCTATTTAAGAAGCGCATGTGTGTGTGTGTATGTGTGTGTTTGTGTGTGTGTGTTTGTGTGTGACTCCAAAGTAGAAGAGGAAGTTTCAAGTGTGTGTGCGTTTTGCATTTGTGTATATGTGTGTGTGTGTGTTTTTACAGGTTTTTATTCTGGAGTAAAATGCTGACTGTGTTGAATTGAAGTAGCTTTTTGAAACTATGCGCTGAAAACATCATTGGATCAATAAAAGTAGGTGAAACACTGAAAACGTCTCAAGTGACTGATTATTTACAAGTTGTTTTGGTACATTTTAAAAATATTTGATGAAGTTCATACTGAAACTCTCTTAATTTTAATTAACAACAGATAGTGTTGGTTTTGATTGAGTTTGTTTTACTGTGTTTGTTGTATTGGCTTTCATTCTAGTGAGCACGAAGGTGAAGTGTTCACGTCTGAACACTAGAGGGCGGCAGAGTTTTAATATTGCAGAAGCTCATTTTTAAGCAGAAGTTACTTCGTTTTCTATACATAAGAGAAGCTATTAATTTATTTGTAAATTCTGCAGTCTAATTTTACAATTTAAATCATTTTTATTGAGATAATTTCTCTTTTTGCACAGAACAATATTTTGCTCTATTTAAAATGTGTCCACTACCAGAGCACATGACAAAATTAATGAGTAAGAAAAACAAGGAATTAAATAAATTACAGAACATACATTTGTATCACTTTAATGTTTTATATTGATTTTAATTTTTTTTTATTATGTTATTAATTGTAAATATATTTTTTTGTATCTATCTATTCTCTATATTATTGATATTTTTAGCCTTTATTTTATCTTCAACTCTTATCCTTACCCTTTTTTTATTTATTTATTTTAACATTTATATTCTTAATGTTAATTTGATGCTTTAACTTATTTTAATTACACGTATGTTATTGTTGTTATCGTGCATTAGTCTCCATTTTAAAATCCATTTTTGTTTTTAAATATGTTTTTCCATTATTTTATTTCTGCTTCTTTTTTTCAATCACTGTAAAGCACTTTGCATTGCATTTAGATTGTATGAAAGGTGCTATATAAATACAGCTGGACTGATTGACTGACATTTTTTCATCATATAATAACTTAATTTAACTGCTAGACTACTTAAACTGTTAAGTTGAATTTGCAATGCACACAATTGATGGCAAAAGCTTCAAAAAGTCGTGAAATTATGAATGAATACACGTTTTTTTTGGAACAGGTGAGTTATAGTATTATATGATATTGTAGTATGTATGTATATATGTACACTACCAGTCAAAAGTTTGGACACACCTTCTCATTCAATGGTTTGTATTTATTTTAATTATTGTCCACATTGTAGATTAATACTGAAGACATCAAAACTATGTAATAATCTGGTTTTACCATAATCTGGATTACAACAGTAGTCAAACAGGACTATCCATTGTGTGCTAACCCTACCTCTGAACAACACAACTGATGGTCTCAAACACATTAAGAAGGCAAGTCATTCTACAAATGAACTCTTGACAAGGCTCATGTTAATGAGAAACCAGTCCAGGAGACCACTTCATGAAGCAGACTGAGAGAAACCATTCCAGGAGACCACTTCATGAAGCAGACTGAGAGAATACCAAGAGTGTGCAAAACTGTCATGAAGGAAAAAGGGGGCTACTTTACAGAATCTAAAATATAAAACAGATTCTGCTTTGTTTAACACTTTTTTGTGAATTCAATAATTCCATATATGTTCTTTCATAGTTTTGATGTCTTCAGTATTAATCTACAGTGTTTACAATAATTAAAATAAATACAAACCCTTGATTAAGAAGGTGTTTCCAAACTTTTGACTGGTAGTGTATATATAGTTAAATCCTGTCATTATATGATGAAAAAAATATATACATTACAGTTGAAAATTTAAATTCCAAGGTGTTAATAAGAAATCAAACGTAGCTCAAACGTTGTTCGCTGCACATGTGAGGCTTAAACATTAACTTTCATTCATAATAATCCAATAACACATTAATTCAATATGTTAACCCTCCTGTTATGTTTGTTTCTGAGGGACAGCAATAATGTTCCTGGGTCAACTTGACCCCGGGAATATTTAATGATTCAAAAGTGTCACAACCCCAAAAAATCCCAATTAACACTTTTTAAAAATGTCATTATTAACTCCATTACTAACTATTTAAATCACTCTGATGGACTTTTTTTTTCTATATATATTCTTGTTGAAATTCTTGTTCTGTACACCTTCTTGTCTGCTGCTGTAACTCCATGAATTTCCCCATTGTGGGACGAATAAAGAAGTATCTTATCTTAGCTTAGCTTATCTTATTTAGTACATTGGTGTTCTTTAATTCTCACAGATCATAGTTCAAAGAGGATAATTCACTCATTTTTTAAATAAAAATTCATGTTTTTATGTACATTGGAAAGTGATTTGGGTGAAATATGTCACACAGTTGCAAAGAAACATTTAATATTTGACACTTCTGACTCATTTTAGCCTCCACTTTGACCGCCGGGTCAAACTGACCCACAAACAGTATCTATATAACATGCAGGGGGGGGGGGGTGCAAATATGTGAAATTAACCATTTTCATTGTATATGTTGTTTACGCTAATTAAGCCAAGCAGAAGAAGTTGCATAGTGAAAAAAAACTTTTAACATTTTATTCTAAATGGGTCAATTTGACCCGCAACATACCAGGAGGGTTAATTTGGCACCACATATATAGTATAGTATATTAGAGTTGAGAACAATACATAAATAAGTCAGAGCTTCCTCGTTTCAAAGCTTTAAATGATCGTCTCCATTATAGTGAGAACAGGTGCATCCATGCAGTACCTCATCCAGACACTAGGTGTCAGCACATCATCAACGCAGCGGTGCGTCTCACTTCACCTTCTACTGAACTGACCGACGGTCAAATCCACTTAAGCTGGGACAAAATGAAATGGCCTCTGTGTGTGTTTGTGTGTGTGAGAGAGGGAGTGTGTGTTTCTAAAGTGAATTCAATCCATCAGCCTATTTTCTACTTTCAGCAATCTAATCCACACACTCAGAGAGGTGTGTGTGTGTGTGTGTGTGTGTGTGTGTGTGTGTACTGTGTGATATCTCCTGACAGGTCTGTGCCTGAGTGAGCGTGTGTGTGTGTGTGTGTGTGTGTGTGTGTGTGTGTGTGTGTGTGTGTGTGTGTGTGTGTGCACTCCTGTTATAATAGTGAGTTTGTTATGCACCGAAGTCTAAATTTGGAGTAATGTGAATTTAAAGAAAACACACAGGGTGACACATTAACTGTACAAACAGGTTATTTTATATGTGTTTAGATGAAGACGTGTGTGTGTGTGCGCTTGTGTGTGCGTGTGTGTGTGTGTGTGTGTGTGTGTGTGAGAGGTGTTTGATGTGTTTATTTGTTGAATAATTCACAGCTGGGTGTTTATAGAAGACTCTGTGGCCTCAGAGCTCCAATAACACAGGACAAATATTGTGACACACACACACATATGTATACACCGAGTGTACACACACACACACACACACACACACACACACACTCTGGCTCTCTTTATCAGGCGTCCCAGGGTTGACAGTTTATTTGGACACTGTGGACGATGGAAATGGAAAAATACAGGGACAAATGTGATGTGGACAAACACACACACACACAGATTTAAGTCATATGTGGAGAGGTTACACATCTACATCTTTTCCCATCCCTGTGAGGACACCTCCTCTCTCTCTCTCTCTCTCGTTCTCGGTGTTGTGGACGTTGGTCAGTGTGTGATGGAACAGAGAGAAACAGTCTCCTCTAATCTGGAGAAAATGAAACAGACGTTTGAATGGAAATATTGATTCTTCCTCCCATTTCAATCTTCATCTGGTATTATCTGCTGCGTGTGTGTGTGTGTGTGTGTGTGTGTGTGTGTGTGTGTGTGTGTGTGTGTGTGTGTGTGTTACACAAGCTCACCTTTCTCTCAGCCTCGCACACCCTCTGAAATGATTTTCTGTCCCTAAGAACGAGTACACAGTTACTAGTAAATTATACATTAACACAGCTCTAAAATGCTGCTGCGTCTCCACAGAGTCGTGTGTATGACATCAACGACTACTTCACTCCGTATCTGTGGAGAAGGAAAACTTCAGAGGGAACAAAGCATGGGTATTAGAGACAGTGTAACTTAAATACAGTTCTTTCTTTCTTTCTTTCTTTTTTTCTTTCTCTCTTTCATCCCTTCTCTTTCCTTCCTTCCTGCTTTCTTTCCTGCTTTCTTTTTCCTTCTTTCTTGCAGTCCTCCATCCTTTCCATTCTTTCTTTCTTTCTTTCTTTCTTTTTTTCTTTCATTCTTTCATTCATTCATTTCTTTCATTCCTTCTCCTTCCTTATTTCATTCCTCCCTTCTTTCTTTCCTTCTTTCTTCCTTTTTCATTCCTTCCTTTCATTTCTTCTTTCTTTCTTTCATTCCTTCTCCTTCCTTCCTTCCTTTCTTTTTTTCTTCTTTCTTTCCTTCCGTCCTGCTTTCTTCCTTCTTCTTTATTTCATTCCCTCTTTCTTTCATCCTTCCTTACTGTCATTCCTTCCTCCTTTCTTTCTTTCTTTCTTTCATCCCTTCTTTCTTTTTCTTCTTTCTTTCATTCCTTCTTTCTTTCTTTCTTTCTTTCTTTCTTTCTTTCATTAATTTCTTTCATTCCTTCCGTCTTTCTTTCTTTCATTCTTTCTTCCTTCCTTCCTTCTCCTTCCTTCCTTCCTTCCTTTCTTTTTTTTTCTTTCTTTCCTTCCACCCTCCTTTCTTTCCTTCTTCTTTATTTCATTCCCTCTTTCTTCCTTCCTTCCTTTAATTCCTTCCTCCTGTCTTTTTTATTTCATCCCTTCTTTCTTTTTCTTCTTTCTTTCATTCCTTCTTCCTTCCTTTCTTTCTTTCTTTTATTCGTTTTTTCCTTTCTTTCTGTCCCTCTTTGTTCTTCCCATGTTTCTTCATCCTTTCTTTCTCCTTTTCTCATCCCTTACTTTCCTTCTGTCATTCCTTCACCATTTATTCTCCTCTTTTTCTTTCTTCTGGTCTCCCTCTCTTCTCTCTTTTCTTAGACCTTTCTGGAGTCCCTGAGCTCCCTTGTCTCGTAGGTTCCTCTGGATCTCTGCTGCTGTGGACGTGCCAGACTCCAGCTGCTACAACTACTACTATCCGTCTCCCCACTATCATCTCTCTCTCTCTCTTCATCTCCCTCTATCCCTCTCTCCAACATGGTCTCAGCAGATGTGTGTCTAACATGAGTCTGGTCCTGCTGGAGGTTTCTGCCTGTTAAAGGAAGTTTGTCCTTGTCACTGTAACTTGCTAAATGCTGCAAAGTGCTCTGCTCATGGTGGATTAAGATGAGATCAGACTGAGTCCTGTCTGGAAGAGGGGACTGGATCTGATCCGGTCTTGATGTTGGGTCTTTGTTAATAATAGAACACAGAGTACGGTCTAGACCTGCTCTGTTTGGAAAGAGTCTGAGGAGAACGTTTGTTGTGATTTGGCACTTTATAAATAAAGATTGATTGATTGCCTCTTCTGTTACTGTTATCTCTGATGTTGAGCTTCCAACAACTTCAAAGTTTTTATCTTTAACAACTCTCTAACTGTTGTATCCTGATGCCATCCTTCTCCTTCCTCTGTGACCCAAACTTGAAGAGGATAATACGACTGACAAAAGAGCAGAAAACTCTGAAACATGTGAGGGTGGTAAAATAAAGAAGAACGAGATCTGTCTGGAGAAAGAAGAGGAGATTCATGACCCTTGATGACCGGGAAAAACAAACACCATTATGTCTTCAGCTGCAAGCTTTGAGATGAAATCTTTCTCTGGCCCTGCGTTTACTGCGATCCATTTTCTTCTCTTTTGCTTGGCCGTGGTTTGTTGTGTTTCCGTGTCGCGCAGGTTAAACAGCAGACAATCTGCACCGCTGTTTGTCCAAAACCTCTCCGCGAACCCTGAGTTGACCTCGGACACTCCATTACTCTCCTCCAGACGAGAGAGAAAGATGGAGAGAAACTTAAAAAAGCACGAGGAAGGCAGAGAAAAAAGGCAAATATAAGGAGGAGGAGGAGGAGATGAATCAAACAGTTAATATCCTTCTGTTGGTCTTCTCTCTTTCCTCCGAGTGGACAGCCTCGATGCCCCAATTCATCTTCGTTCCCCTCACAGCAGTGTATTCAGGGAAGGTCAAAACCTGGAAAATAGGCTACACACAAGGCATTTTGTCACCAGACACCCTTCACCTGCCTCCCAATACCAAGGTGCCGCGCACAACTGGGACACAGCCACAGCCAAAAATACATCAGGTGGACCTGAGCAGCGACACTGCATGCATTTACGACGCATTCGTTCTGCATTTACGCCGCATCTGAGGAAGCAAAGGACCGGAACAAGGTGACATTTTGATGCTCTTCAAGTTTTGGAGATTTAATTGATTTATCCTGTTTGATCACATGTGTGCAGAACTGATTTAACATCCTTCTCTTTCAGGCCATGACTTAGGAAAGGTCTCCTGGACGGACCTCCATCTGATTTTGGTCAACTCGCAAAACTGTTCCTAGTAAAACATAATCAACCCTCCTGACCTCACATCCTGCTGTGTGGTTTAAATGTTTTATATAGTTTGGAGATACAAAACTAGCACCCCTAAATTCAAGTAAATAAAAGTATCAGTATCAGTATATTTGGATAGGCATCGGCAAACCCTAAGGACCCTTACAGGTACCTCTTGAACCCCAGTAAACTAGGCCAGTTAATTTAGACAAAACTCCTTAACAAATCAAAAAACATAGAAAGAAAAATGTCCACTTAAACACAGCAGCCTCCAAAAGTCCTCCTTGGCAAAGAATATCCTTAAGTCCCCCCAAAAATGTCCACAAAAAACTCAAAGGTCATTGATTCCCAAGCATTGCAAAAGAAAAGCAAATGCAAAAAAAAAAAACCACCTCCAAAAAGAATCAAACTCACCAGTCCTGGTCCTTCAGTTCACCTTTAGTTTAGCACAGAGAGTCCTCCTGATGGCCCACTTGTCATGTCTTAATCCCTCTCCTTTCATTGGCAGTCGAGGAAACACCATAAAAATGAGCACATGAAACCTTTTCCTCTCCTCCCTGGCCTCTTCTCTACCTTCTCTCCCAAACAAAACTCTACCAAACATTTCACCTTCACGCTTAGTACACCTTAAGCCCCGCCCCCCAGCTGCACACCTTCATCCCTGCCTGGCAGAGCCCCACTGATGAGCTTGACTGACACAGACGACACCACTGTTTAGGGAACAGGGAACAGAAAAAGAGATGGTTAACACCTTGCAAGGATTTTATTTAGGAAACAGATCACATGAAAAACCTGAAGTTGGCACACTAACTAAGAAAGCCTCAAAAATATTGGTGCAGGACTTTACGCGAAAACACCCATCCATCCGTTTTCTTCCACTTATCCGGTGTTGGGTCTCAGGTAGAAGGCTAAACAAGTTGACCCAGACATCCCTCTCCCCAGCAACACTGTCCAGCTCCTCCTGATGAATCCTGTGTCCAGGCCAGATGAGATGTAATACCTTTAGCAAGCCTGGGTCTAACCGGGGGTCTCTTTCCAGTTGGCCATGCCAGAAAAACTTCCAAAAGGAGGCATCTTAATCAGATGGTGGTTCCTATCAATACCAAGAAGTAATGGCTCGACAGGCCTGCCCGTCATACCTAAAGTCTCTAAAAGTAGTATGGGAGGTAGAGCCTTCAGTTATCAGGCACTTCTCCTTTGGAATCATCTACCAGTCAGGGTCCAGGAGGCAGACACCCCTAAACTTAGGAGTCATCTGGCAAAAAAGAAAGGCAGAAAATTCATTATAATTTCTATTTTCAAGGTTTTATAGCAAATATTTTTGTAGATATTTTTTACCATAATGGGTAAAATGCACTTTTTTTAGATAACTTTAAAAAAAAAAAACATTCTGGAAGACATCTCACGACCCCCCATTTGTGTCTCGCCCAAGGGGTCCTGACACTTTGGGAACCCCTGTTCTAGAGGGCCCAGCAGCAAGAGTATAGCACTGTATAAATGCCTATCCCATTCCGGGTTGCGGGGGGCTGCAGCCTATCCAAGCCAACATTGGGAGGAAGGCAGGGCACACCCGGAACAGGTCGCCGACCTATCACAGGGCAAACATGGAAAGACAGATAATCATTCACGCACACACTCACACCTACGGGGAATTCAGAGTGACCAATGAACCTGGTGAGCATGTTTTGGCTTGTGGGAGGAACCCGGAGTACCTGGAGAGGAACCTACGCATGCATGGGGAGAACATGCAAACTCCACACAGAAAGACACATGCCGGGGCGCTGGTGGCCTAGCGGTCTAAGCGTCCCACATACAGAGGCTATAGTCCATGTCGCAGAGGTCATCGGTTCAGATCCCAGCCTCAACCATGTCCTTCCCCCTCATTGCTCCCCACATTTCCTGTCTCTCTTCAGCTGTCCTATCATAAAGGCCCAAAAAGCCCAAAAATATAACTTAAAAAAAAGAAGAAAGACACTTGCCCGACTGGGGATTCAAACCAGGAACCTTCTTGCGGTGAGGCACCACCTTGCAGCCCTGCTTGCATTCATGTTCTTGAAATTGGTCACTCCCCAGAGCTCATGACCATAGGTGAAGGTTGGTACATAGAAAAGTTTCGCCTTCAAGCTCAGCTCCCTCTTCAATGAGATAGGCTGGTGCATCACCATTTTATCCTCACTCATGATCAAGACCCCGTGATACAAAGACTCAATCCACTGTTTTCAGGCAGAAAACCACGACCTTGGACTTAGAGGTTCTGACCTTCATCCCAGCTGGAGGTAGAAGTGTACAGAACCAAGTCATCTGCAAAAGGAGAGAAGAAATTCTGATTGCACTTCCTGTATCTTGTTCACAACAAAAGCCTCTTGATTAGCAGTACCTATGGTTCAGTTT
Organism: Notolabrus celidotus; assembly: GCF_009762535.1. Classification (NCBI taxonomy): domain Eukaryota; kingdom Metazoa; phylum Chordata; class Actinopteri; order Labriformes; family Labridae; genus Notolabrus; species Notolabrus celidotus. Next base: position 1,986,201 of record NC_048294.1, read on the forward strand.
GGAATATGTTTAACTTAACATGTCTCCAATTTTACTATTCACAATTCAAGATAATTAGACTTAATCTGAGAGTAGACAGAGCTTGATGTTTCTTCAGTTGATGGTAGAAAGCTGTGTTCCAGGAGGGTGTGCTTTCAATAATTCCTGACCATATTTGACAATAAATTACTGCCATGAGTCTATTTTCCAGCAATGCTCTCTCCAGAAAAGCAGAAGAGAAAAAGTAGGAGCATTAGGTAGATTTATCCCCTTCCAGAAAATAAAAACAATGGTTGTTTCTGATGGAAGCAGCGAAGGGAGCGTCAGGTCAAATATCCAGACACACCCTGAGCCTGGAGCCCTGTGGGGAGGAAACAGCAGCGACACTAATGGCAGGCTACATGGCATTTAGAGCAGAAAGGTGTGACATGCAAGACTTCACACTTACTGTCTGACTACCTCACGCACATTTGCATACACACACTCACACACGCACACACACACACACTCCTCGGGGCCTGCCATTAATAACAGCTGACCTTTGCACGTTTAGGCTGTGAAATGATAGTAAAGACGACCAGAGGATGGCATATCACACTTTCTTTCATGTCTCGTTGCTCCATCCCTCCATCTCTTTCTGTTTGAATCATCCATCCATCTATCCATCTGTCCATCATCCCTTCCCCCGTGGAGATGCTGGTGCCCGTTGCTATTTTTGCATCGTTGTTTGTGCTCAGTTTGGTTAGAGTCATTAGGAATAGCCTTTGATTCCTTTAGGAGCCAGTTCACCCAAACTTTACGCTGACTGAAGTGAGCTTTAAGTCAGGGGGAACAAACCCAGATGTTTGCTTTTACACATGAAGCCCCAGGAATGAAGGGCATGTGTAAAAGGGGCTTTAGTGACCGAATAAAAACCCTCTAATTTCAGATAAAGACATTCACCAGAGAGTTTTCCTTCCTACAATAGAGAATCCACACGTTATCTGCTGCTGGGGCTGTGCTCAATCAATGACATGTCAATACATGCATCAGAACCACAGACTGTATAATAAGTGGACGTAGTATCCGTGACGTCACCCATCTGTTCCTGAAGACCTGTTTTGAAGCCGATTGTCGGTGGGAGCCATATTGGAAATGCTGAACTCAACCTAACTTCTGTCGAGCTAGTGTGAGGTAAAGAGGCGGGCCTTTAGCCTCCTCGCTAACAGATACCATGTGCCCGCCTGTCAATCAGTCAGACATGCCCTTATTTGGGCAGAACACCCCCTCAAAACTCAGACCTTAATTTCAGCAGCCACATTAAGACAATTACAAAGTCCGCCTACTATCACCTTAAGAACATATCAAGGATTAAAGGACTCATGTCTCAGCAGGATGCAGAAAAACTCGTCCATGCATTTATCTTTAGCAGACTAGACTACTGTAACGGGGTCTTTACAGGACTCCCTAAAAAGTCCATCAGACGGCTGCAGCTCATACAGAATGCTGCTGCTCCAGTCCTAACAAGGACCAACAAAGTAGACCACATCACTCCAGTT
>NC_048294.1:1988217-2003102 GCF_009762535.1 Notolabrus celidotus
CACACACAGTTGCAGAAAAAGACACACACACACACACACACACACACACACACACACACAGTGTTGATGGAGGTCGTATTGTTTGTAGCACAGAGGGGGCAAAGTCGTTTAGTTTTTGTGAAGCATTGCGGCTTCACACTCTTTTCTCTCTCTCTCTCTCTCTCACACACACACACACACACACACACACACACACACACACACACACACACACACACTCTCTCTCACACGCTGGTAGAATAACGTCCACACACACTCAGCATGAACTCCTTTCATCAATTTGGTGTTTTTCATTCTTCGGCATGGAGCATTAAGTTCTTTTAATGGAGCACAGTGGTTTGCAAAACACACACACACACACACACACACACACACACACACTTGCAAACACACACACACACACACGAACACGGTCAGTTGTTTTGCTTCCTCGCTGAGGTATGTCTGTGTGTGTGTCTGCATGTGTGTGTGATTGTCTAGCAAGCACAAACAGAGCTATCAGTTGTCACACTGGGTCAGGTTACATCTGTGTGTGTGTGTGTGTGTGTGTGTGTGTGTGTGTGTGTGTGTGTGTGTGTGTGTGTGTGTGTGTGTGTGTGTGTGTGTGTGTGTGTGTGTGTGTGTGTGTGTGTGTGTGTGTGTGTGTCTGCAGCAGTGTTCATATTCGCCTGCATGCTCTTGTGTGCATCTTGCTGATGTTTGTGTGTGTGTCTTGTCTCTGTTGGTTTTCCTGTGTGTGTGTGTGTGTGTGTGTGTGTGTGTGTGTGTCGTGTTTCACTCCGCTTTGTGCTGCTGGTTAATTGATAAAGGTTAAAGCGTTGTTCGGCGGGGAGCTTAGGTCACCTCGCCGTGTTGTCACATCGTTTGTGTCTGGACCCACACGGTCGACCAATCAGAGAGCTGCGGTGATCATTGATCAGCGAGACGCTGCGACCCGATCAGGTGTTCATTTAGAATCAGAAGCTTCACGTTTTTAAAAAAGCTGTTTTGATTAAAAGTTCCTGCTTTCCCTTCCTTTCATTCTTAGCACATTAATGAGTCTTAATGTCACCTCTGACTTATTATTGATACTTTTATTTGTTTTAAATCGCCTTAAAACATCAAATATCTCCACACACAGGGGCGGATCCAGAGGCTTGCCTTGGGGTGGCTTTGCCCCCTCCCTGATTGGCCACCCTATCTTTTTTTTTTGAGCCCTCAAAGGCAGCATGATTATTAGGGATGGGCATTTCAATCCAAAATATATATTGCGATACTTTGACTTCCAATATGATATCGATATTTTAACTCTTAATATCGATATTTTTCTTATAATAAAAATTCACATTTTAGCTGAGTTGGAACTAAAATAAAACTTCAGTATTTAAGTGGAAAAGTTGTTCTCAATCAAATATTTTTGACTTAATTTGTCCTTTAAATTTTGAGTAATATTGTGTTATTTACATAAACACCATCTCTACTTTTTCTTAGTTAACTGTGTAGAATATCGCAATATATCGCAATATATCACAACATTGCGACATATTACAATACTAATGTATCGTGACCCAAATATCGTGATGCGCATTGTGAGGCTCTTGGCAATATTCACCCCTACGAAATACTATTCGATAATCATGATCTTCTTGTTTCGCAGTTTGTTCTTCATTTTGAAAAATCAAACCACGGCTACATAATATTCTGACTAGCTTGAAGCCGTCAATGTTATATCTGCTGTGTGTTTCTCAAACGGCAACCTTCAGCCGATGCATATGTTCTAAAAAACTGCAGTTCCTCAAGTGTCCACTTGAGGCTGGCTCAGGAAGTACAGGAAACCACATACACACCCATTCAAAGAAGCCGATCTTTACAGCAGAAATAAACATGTTTACAGCCTGGTTCAAAAAAATGTAGTCTGGATAGCTCAGTTCTCTTTAGACCGACACTTTACATGGGGTGATTTTTCTCATAACGCAGCAGTTTCAAAAATATTAAGATTACAAGTTTTGCCCAAATAAGGGCGTGGCTTACATGACTGACAGGTGGGCACCCTGTAGCTGTTAGCGAGGAGGCACTAGCTTGATAGAAGTTCGATTGTGTTCAACATTTCTAATATGGCACCAAGTGGCAACCTCTGGCCGTGAGACTTGAAGCCGACGCAGAAGTTCTAAAAACTGCAGTTCCTTGTGTGTCCACTAGAGGCTAGCTTTGGAAGTACCGGAAACCACATACACACCCATTCAAAAAAGCCAATCTTTACAGCAGAAATAAACATGTTTACAGCCTGGTTCAAAAAACGAGTGTAGTCTGGATAGCTCATTTCTCTATTGGTGGTTAATTTTTTCATAACTTGTCAGTTTCAAAGATATTAAGATTACGAGTTATGCCCAAATAAGGGCACGGCTGACTTGACTGACAGGTGGGCACCCTGTAGCTGTTAGCTAGGAGGCTCAAAGCCTGCCTCTTTACCTCACACTAGCTTGATAGAAGTTCGATTGTGTTCAACATTTCTAATATGGCACCAAGTGGCAACCTCTGGCCGTGAGATTTGAAGCCGATGCAGAAGTTCTAAAAACTGCAGTTCCTCGTGTGTCCACTAGAGGCTAGCTTTGGAAGTACAGGAAACCACATACACACCCATTCAAAAAAGCCGATCTTTACAGCAGAAATAAACATGTTTACAGCCTGGTTCAAAAAACGAGTGTAGTCTGGATAGCTCATTTCTCTATTGGTGGTTAATTTTTTCATAACTTGTCAGTTTCGAAGATATTAAGATTACAAGTTTTGCCCAAATAAGGGCGTGGCTTACTTGACTGACAGGTGGGCACCCTGTAGCTGTTAGCTAGGAGGCTCAAAGCCTGCCTCTTTACCTCACACTAGCTTGATAGAAGTTCGATTGTGTTCAACATTTCTAATATGGCACCAAGTGGCAACCTCTGGCTGTGAGATTTGAAGCCGATGCAGAAGTTCTAAAAACTGCAGTTCCTCGTGTGTCCACTAGAGGCTTGCTTTGGAAGTACAGGATACCACATACACACCCATTCAAAGAAGCAGATATTTACAGCATTAATAAACATGTTTACAGCCTGGTTCCAAAAACGAGTGTAGTCTGGATAGCTTATTTCTATATCAGGGGTTAATTTTTTCATCATGTGGCCGTTTCGAAGATATTAAGATTACGAGTTATGCCCAAATAAGGGCACGGCTGACTTGATTGACAGGCGGGAACACTGTAGCTGTTGGTGAGGAGGCTAAAGGCCCGCCTCTCTACCTCACCCTAGGTCGACAGAGGTTAGGTTGAGTTCAGCATTTCCAATATGGCGACCACCGACAATTGGCCTCAAAGCATTCTACGTCCATTTGTTATAATGTCCATGGTTTCTGTCTCCGTGTCCGTTGGGAGGCCGTTTAAACGTACACTTCTTCCACAATCTTCACCTCTGTACCTCTACTCTCCTTCCTGTCTCTTACACGTGTGATAATGTACTCCAACCTGTGCAGTTCTGGACAACAACGCCCCTCACTGTGCGTTATCACCGTAAAGATTGATGCAAAGTGAGCGACCTCTCATCCTGTGTTTGGTGTGATTTTTATTACATTTCTGTCCACTGACCTGGTGGCTGGGAGCTCGTGTGTGTGTGTGTGTGTGTCTCAGGGGCCGAGGAGGCGGTTTCATGCTTCACTTACCGACCTACCAACCAGCCGGGGCGAGAGACACTGAGGAATGATGCTCCCTGTCTCTCTCTCACTCTCTCTCTCTCTCTCTCTCTCTCTCTCTCTCTCTCTCTCTCTCTCTCTCCTCGTCTGCTTGCTTCTCTGTTTTCCGGATGAAAACAGAGAGAGGAAAAGAAAGAGAGGGAGGGAGAGAGGTGAAGATCAAAGCGAGAAATATGACCCTCTGTCACCACGGAAAAGAACTGATCCTCTCCCCCTGTGTGCGTCTGTGTGTGTGTGTGTGTGTGTGCGTGTGTGTGTGTGTGTGTGTCTGTGTGTGTGTGTGTGTGTGTGCGAGGGTGGGGACTGTACAAAACAGCAAGAGGGGAGAGGCAGGTCAACGTGTGTGTGTGTGTGTTGGGAAATAGATAATGTTTCACAAAGGCTGTTTCAGTCTCTAACTTTTGAGAGAGAGAGAGAGGAGGAGGAGGGGTGAGCGAGAGAGAGAGAGAGAGAGAGAGAGAGAGAGAGAGAGAGAGAGAGAGAGAGAGAGAGAGAGAGAGAGAGAGAGAGAGAGAGAGAGAGAGGAAAGAGAGAGAGAGAGAGAGAGAGAGAGAGAGAGAGAGAGAGAGAGAGAGAGAGAGATGTAACAAGATTGATTTGAAAGCTAAAGACAGGAAGTGTCTCTACTTCCACACTTTTTATCCAAAGCTTTGATGGAAGTAAAACTGAAATGAAAACCAAGTAGTGTTGATAAAGTCGTCTGGTTATGCTCTGACATGTTTCAGTTTCGTCCATTCGAATCTTTGTTTATGCTAACGTAGCATTAGCACTTTTGTTAGGAGGATGGAGTTTGGTCACACTTTGACGATACAATAATAAAAAGTTGATATATGAGCTTCCTCAGACTTTTTTGTGAACATTTTTAAAAGTTTTTCAAAATCCAGAATAAAAATGTTTGTGTTTGCATTCACACTTGCATCCCAGGTGGACAATTTTCAAACATTTTCAGTTGTGCAAAGCAGGTGTGAAAAGGACTTAAGTTTGAAACCTTAGGGTTTGTCAGGATTTCTGCAGATTTTCCAATGTGACTCACGTAAATCGTAATTTTTTTAAATTACATTTTTTATTTTTTTTCTTTATTTAAAGCTGCTGTGAGAAACTTTTGGTTTGTATCAATTCTGGCGCCCCCTTGTGGACAAAGTGATACCTCTTATCTATTGTCCTGTACATGTAAAATTAGTGCCTTCAGACAATAACCTCATCCTGTTGTCGTTTAACATTTAGATTTATCACACAATGTGATTATTTTCCATGAAAACAGGCATTGAAGGATGTTTCTAAAGCGAGATGTCTATCATCTGTTCTGACACCTACCCCCCTCTGAGTGACTTCAGGCATTAAAAATGACAACAGAGAAGGTATCAGTGTTGTTGTGGATGTTCTTGTTTGTTTGTGAGGGTCATAGAGAGGCATCAGTATCAGCTTCAGTCTGTTTTTCAGCCAGTTCAAAACTCCTTATAGTGCCTTTAAAAACAAACATTGAAATCGCATGTTAAACAAAACATTGTAAAAGTAGGCGTGATAAGCTACTTAGTGAAATAATGAGAATCTCAGAAAATACAGGATAAAACGTGGGATCATACTTCTCAAGTATCAATGTGGATGTTTGTGATGAACTCAATGTGTTTTTAAATCATCAGAGGTGAATCATGCTAGCTGTCTTTATTAGCAAACATATTTCCAGCTAACTTGTTCAACCTCTCATTTTTGGCGGAAGGAAAACTAAAACCAAAATCAAGTAGTGTTGATATAGAAGTTAGAGTTATGCTGGGCCAAGCTCGTTTGTTCTGTACATCACTTCACAGTAGGATCATGGCCTTACCCGGGACTTCCACAGGACCGTCAAACAGCTGGAGTCATGTGACCGAGGTTTCTCTGTGGTACTTACTGAATCAAGGATTCTCCTCCTCCTCCTCCTCTCCTCATCCATGTTGTCTTTCTGGTCCTCTGAAAACCTCTGACCTGTTGACTCCAGGCCTGGCTCCACTCATCATGACTTTGGTTTGTTGTTGTAGTTAAGTGAAATACGATCTGGTGATAACACAGAGTGTTTTATTCTGAAAATTAACCGGATGTTTTCATTTTGTTTTGGTGAAACCTGACTTCCTGTCCCGCTTCCATCTGCTCTGTTGAGATTGATGCGTCGTGCTCCTGCATCCGGCAACAATGGAAGTCTTTTGGAGTGGATCCAGTGGAAGTTAACACATTGACTAGAATAGAAACCTATCAGATTTGGCGCTGTGACGGATCGGAAGCAGCCACATTAACATCAAAAGCGAGAATTTAACCTAGGAATTAAGATAAATCAGAAGGTCTAAAACCCAGCTCATATTTAGCACTGAATATTTAATGCTGTTGAATGTTGAACGATATTGTTGATTCGAATTATTTGTAGGGCTGCACGGTGTTGCAGTGGGTAGCGCTGTTGCCTCACAGCTAGAAGGTTCCTGGTTCGAATCCCCGGCTGGGCGGGTGCCTTTCTGTGTGGAGTTTGCATGTTCTCCCCGTGCATGCGTGGGTTCTCTCCGGGTTCTCTGGCTTCCTCCCACAATCCAAAAACATGCTCAGGTTGATTGATCACTCTAAATTGCCCGTAGGTGTGAGTGTGTGCATGAATGGTTGTCTGTCTCTCTGTGTTAGCCCTGTGATAGGTTGACGACCTATCCAGGGTGTACCCGCTCCATCTGCTCTGTTGAGATTGATGCGTCGAAGTCTTGTGTATCTGATCCGGAGGGCTCTGACCTTGCCGGATCAGAGACGGAGTGGGTCCAGTGGAAGTTAACACATTGACTAGAATAGAAACCTGTCAGATCCGGTGCCGAGACGGATCGCAATTTTAAATTTTGCCGTCTTCGTGTGGACGTACCTGAAGTGATGGAGAGATGGAGGGATGAGAAAAGGGAGAGAGGGAGAGAGGTGTTGTCTGCAACAAGATTATTTGATGCCTGTGAACACACACACACACACACACACACACACACACACACACACACACACAGTCTCTTAGGTGCACTTAGCAGATTGGTTTAGAAATCGCATTAGGGTGTGTCACAACAGCTTTTCCTCTCGTTCACCAGGTAATCTCTCCATCCCTCCTCCTCCCTTTGTCATATCTCCTTTCTCTGCTCCTCCTTTCACCTCTGTTCCTCTTTACTCTGTCTCTTTTCTCCTTTACTTTCCTCTTCTCCACCTCTCATCCAGTGTTCCGGTCCAGGACTTGGACTCTAGGATCGACCTTTCCTCGGTCACCTGTCTCCTTCTCTCACTTCCTCTTTTTCTTTATCTCCATCTTGTCATCCTTTCCTCTCTTCCTTTCCTTCATTGCTTGAGTTCTCCAACCTCTTTTCTCCCCCCTTCTCTTCCATCTTTTGCTCCGTCCATTCATCCACTTTTCTACTTTTACCATCCTCCCCTTTCTTTCTCTTTACATCCCACCTTTTTCTCTCTATTCAACATCCTCCTTTTACTATTGTCCTTCTCAGTTCTCTCCATCTTTAGGTTCATCTTCATCCTTTTTTCCAGTGTCTTGTCACCTCTCTTTTTTCTTCTTTCTTTTCTTCACTCTCTTTTAATCCCATCTTTTTCTCCATTGTTTAACCTCCCCTCCTTCTTCTCCTCCTCTCCTCTTCTTCTTTATTTCTCTTCAGTTTGTCTGCTTTCTTCATCCCTCCTCTTCGTTTTTCCTTCTCCACTACCATATTTTGCTTCATCTGTTCATCCAATCCTCCCTTCTTCTTCTTCTTCTTCTTCTTCTTCTCCCCCCTTCTTCTTCTTCTTCGTCTTCTTCTTCTTCTTCTTCTTCTTCTTCTTCTTCTTCTTCTTCATTTCTGTCTTCAGTTTGTCTGCTTTCATCATCCCCCTCTTCTTTTTTCTTTCTCCACTTCCATATTTTGCTCCGTCTGTTCATCCAATCCTTGCTTCTTCTTCTTCCCCCCCCCTCACTATTTTTCTCATCCCCTTCTTTCCCCATCATTCTGTCCTAGTTTATTCTTTTCATTCATATTCCCTCCTTTTCCTCCTTTCTCTCACACTTCTTCCCCCCATCTTTTCTTTCATTTTCTCCTCCTCCTCCTTTCTTTTTCTCTCCATTCAACACCCCTCTTTTGTCCTCCTCAGTTCTCTCCATCTTTTGGTTCATCTTCATCCCTTTTTCCTGTGTCTTGTCACCTCTCTTTTTTCTTCTTTCTTTTCGTCACTCTCTTTTATTCCTATCTTTTACCCCATTGTTTACCCTCTCCTTCTTCTTCCCCTCCTCTCGACTTCTTTCTTCCTTCTCCGCTTCCATATTTTTCTCCATCTGTTCATCCAATCCTGACTTCTTCTCACTATTTTTCTCATCCCCTTCTTTTCCTCCTAGTGTCTTCTTTTCATTCAGGTTTCCTCCTTTTCCTCCTTTCTCTCACACTTCTTCCCCCCATCTTGTCTTTCATTTTCTCCTCCTCCTCCTCCTCTTCCTCCTTTCTTTTCCCTTCGTTCACATCCTTCTTTTATCCAATCGGGTTGTCATTTATCCCTCCTCTCCTCCCTCTCTCTCTTCTTCCTCCACCTGGTCTTATCTCTCTATTTATTGTGACAGCTTGTCAGAGGTGTGTGTGTGTGTGTGTGTGTGTGTGTTCCTCTGAGTGTGTGTGTGTTTTCCTGCACACGTGTGTGTGTGTTGAGGACAACAAAAAGAAGCAGCCGACAGATTTACAGTTTAGAGCGAGCTGCGTACGCAAACGGCGATATCAAAGCGAGAGAGAGAGAGAGAAAGACGAGGAGGAGGAGGAGGAGGAGGTCAGAGGCGAAGGAGGGGATGAAAGGAGGAGAGGGTAAAGAGAGGGCAGCAGGGGGATGACAGGTGATGTGTGTGTTTCTCTGTGTGTGTGTGTGTGTGTGTGTGTGTGTGTGTGTGTGTGAATTTTCTGACAGACAACATGTTATTAATAAAAACAGGATGGAAAAATTAATTGTTGGCCGTTTTTTAAAACAGAAAAGTGTGTGTCTAAATATGAAGATAATTACAGCTGAAATCAATTAACAACATGACAAGAGCATGCATGCGTAGAAAAATGTGTGTGTGCGTGTGTGAGTGTGTGTGTGTGCAGAAACTTTACCAGACAGCGTGTTATTAACACAAACTTTAGTGTAATTATCAGCGTGGAAATATGTCAGCAGCATGCAAGTGTGCACATTTTCACCATTTTTAGGGATTTGTTCGTTTCTGTGTGTGCGTGTGTGTGTTTGTTTTCTATCACCGACGACATACACACATCCTGTGTGTGCGTGCACGCTCGTCACCGCCACCCTGCGCGTCAAAGCAGCTTCCCAGACAGCGTGTTATTAATGAAAACGTATAATAATCCATTTAAAAACATGTCATCATGATTAGAATAATAACAGTGCTTAAACTGACTGAGACGTTTACGGAGGAACGAGTTCTCATCGTTCAGCTGGCGTGGGTGTGTGTGTGTGTGTGTGTGCGTGTGTGTGCGTGTGTGTGTGTGCACATGTGTGTGAGCAAACAAACAGTCGAGTGCCAACAAAAGTTTCCTCCATTGTTTAAACACAAAAAGATCCCGGACAAGAAAATGAAGTTGTAAGAAACGGCGTTAACAAAGTGAAGTTAAGAATCTGACAAGTTAATTGTTGAAATTATGTTGGAAGGGAGGAAGCTTTACCTGAAGTTTACAGTTTGGAAAATTTTCAAATTTTAAGGGAGTTGAAGTGCTTTGTCCTTTCATCAACAAGCCGCTGCTGTCTTCAAGTTGAAAGTTTTTAAAAAGTTCAGATTTTACACTTTAATTTTGTTTTTCAGGTTTTTGGTGTATGAATATCTGTCCAACTTTCGTACACGTAATATCCCAGAAAGAATACGAATGACTCAAACTTGCATTTGTGCTGAAAAATAAATCTCATCAAGCTTATACCTTACAAAAGTTGTCTTTATATTAAGACAATATCACAATTTTCCATACATTTAAATACTAATAAGGATGTTTTGGATATTTTTGTCCATGACTTTCTTGTAAAAGCTAATTCTCAAGAACTAAGCCAGGATTTTTTTTCATTGAAATGTCCTGATGGATTGATTCAAATTTGCCCACAACCCATTTTTCTTTTGTTTTGTATTTTATTCTAGTTATAGTTGTTTGCTTTCTCTTTAATTTTCACTGTGAAGTTAGACTACACATTTTTTTTCCCACTCTTATCCTCTTTATTTAATATTCTTAATATAAGATAAGATAAGATAAGATAAAATAGTCCTTTAATCGTCCCACAACGGGGAAATTCAAGTGTCACAGTAGCAAAGTAGACAGTGCAAAAAAATATAGAGCAAACAAGAGCCTATGAAATATCAATTATTAAAAAGTTATTAGCAATTAAAATTAAAGAGATAAAAAATAAGCATATCTTACAACATATATATTATATTATTACTATTATTATTATTAGATTTTTGACTTATTTATTTTCAAACTGTGAATTTCAATTCTATTATAATTTATATTACTTTTTGTGTCTTTATTTCCTTTATTTGCATAAAATCCCAAAAAATAATAATAACTGACCACAAATTATTTACTTTGACTGTAAGAAATAAAATAAAAAAAATATCATTATATATATAAATTTGCTCACAACCCACAAATTTCAACACGATTTCACATTAAAGTATAATTAGTCATTATATTAATGTATTCGGTTATTCCAATTTCTTGTGAATGCAACATCTAACACAGTTTTTGAGGTAACTTCTTCAAATCTGGGCAAAATGTTCTCTTGGGCTCAAGGTTGAACTCCTTAAAATTTGGTAGTCACAGGTCAAAGTGACCAAATATAGGAGTCATTCTTGTACCTTGAAATCTCCTGTGTTTTTGTTGTCTCTAACTTCCGATGGCATGACTTTTACAGGAATCATTCAGAACGGGGATTACAATGACATCAAAAAACAATTAAGTAGAATCAAAACATGAATTATTTAACAGTTTTGCATCGTGGAATATTATGCCTGACATGTAAGTTATTGAAAACTGGTTGAAACAACATCTTAAACATTCAAACCAAATTTCAATGTTGAAACCTTCGTTAGTGATCACAGAGTATATAGTCTGTAAGTCTGGACAGAATTGAACATAGACTGTGAGATGAAGGTTAAGTAAATAAATACATAATAATAATTCATAGGATTTATATAGCGCTTTTCTGAGTACTCAAAGTTGCTTTACATTAAATAAAAGTAAAAATAAAACAGGTAAATAAAACAGAACAAGGACAGAGGTGGGGCGGAGGTAGAGGTCATGTGCTTTTTTTGAACAGGTAGGTCTTAAGTTGTCATTGAAGTGAAGATGTACAACCATCTGAGATACTTCTAGTATACAGTTGTGCACATAAGTTTACATACCCTGGCAGAATTTGTGATTTGGCCATTTTTCAGAGAATATGAATGATAAGAGAAAACCTTTTTTTTCACTCATTGTTAGTGGTTGGGTGAAGCAATGTTTTGTCAACAACTGTGTTTACTCTTTTTATATCATAATGACAACAGAAACAACCCAAGAAATCATAAATTCTGCCAGGGTATGTAAACTTATGAGGCAGGAACAATCTTAGGGAGACCAGGGCATCAACAAGAGGAGACTGTTCAGCTAAACGTAGGAAGACTGCATTTGGACAGTCTGCATTTTCAGTCAGAGCAGCAGGAAAATGGAACTCCATCCCGACCCACATTAGAGACTGTACAAGCCTCAGTGTTTTTAAAAGTAAACTGAAATTATGGCTCAAGGAAAAACAATCATGTGATCATCTGAATGCATCAAATTAGAGACAATGAAATGTAATTTTAAATGTGTTGTTATTAGTGATGGACTGTGTTGAGTAGTCTATGTATTGTTTTAAATGCTAGTATGTTTTTTTTATCATTTGTATTGTACATTTGTTAACATCTTCCTGCCCAGGGACCACAGATGAAAATTAGCTTATAGCTAACTCTGGCTTGACAGTTTTTGTTTTGCATGGCCCCTGTCAAATAAACTAATAAATAAATAAATAAAATGAGCCCAACTGTAAATATTAAGATAAAGATAAAGATATATCCTCTTTTTCTTAACTTTGCACATGGATTGTGTTTTTGTTTTTCTCTTTCTTTTCAATTTATTCTACTTTATTATTCCCATTATTAATTATATGTACAGCACTTTGTGTTACAATATCATTGTGTGAGAAGTTCTTCATAAAATAAAGTCTGATTGATTGATAGAGGCTCAGAGATCCTAGGATTTGAGGTTTTCTCACATATTTTTTATTTTTTTAAAGTTATATTTTTTGGCCTTTTTTCCTTTATTTGACAGGACAGCTGAAGAGAGACAGAAAATGTGGGGAGTAGAGAGTGGGGGAAGACATGCAGGAAATGGTCAACAGCCTCTGTATGTGGGGCGCTTAGACCGCTAGGCCACCAGTGCCTGTTTTCTCATATATTTAAAAACATATTAGACTATCATCCATATTTTTGAAATATGTGAGGGATATTAATGTTAAAAAAACATAAAATGCCAAAGCAAAGGACTGTTAATGTCAAGGTGTAACAGTAAATATAAAGAAATGTTGCATTGATGTAGGAACTCAAGCCAGCTTCTCCAAACAGGAACCAAAAAATATGAAACATCCAATCTTTATACTTAATGGTAAGATGTCTTGATGTTCAGTACAAGTCTAGACCATACTTCTTATCATCATTTAGAGACCCAGATTTAGACCACCATAATCCAATACTTGGCAACTTTGAACAGGTAGAAACCTCAAGCAGAACCAGACTCGTTCGTGGACCACCACAAGGGTCATACAGCCCTACAACAGTGTTTTCAAACCACCACATTGTCCCCCTCCACTTCTTCAAATCAGGGACTACTTTTCCAACTTCAGTGTTAAGACACCCGACTGAAACTTGCTAGCACCTGCTTATTAGCATATAAAGAGTTTGCATTTTTCCACACATTTTTTTCTCCACATTTTTGTTGCACCATTGTTGTTCACTCATTTTGAAGCTTCAGCAGACAGAAGGTTCCTAATATTGAATATCTGAAAACATTGTTTTCGTAGCTATGAGCTTGTCATTCAGTCGCAGTGTGGTACATCTGTGTGTAAATGTGTTTGCATGTTAACTTGTGCATATGTGATACTGCATGCTTTGTGTTTTTCCGTGTGTGTATGTATATGTGTGTGTGTGTGTGTGTGTGTCTGTGTGTGTGTGTGTGCAGGCAGACATGCTGTCGTTTTGATAGCTTGTCATTGAAGCGATCCGGTCCACTGTAATTTTCTACTCAAAGGAAACAATGCAACAATACATGCTTCGCTGTCAAAAAAAGAAACCTCCACGCTGCTTGTGTGTGTGTGTGTGTGTGTGTGTGTGTGTGTGCTGGGTGTTCATGCTCTCATCACTGTAACTGTTGAATCCGTCTTAGTTTGCACAACATCTTTGTGTCTTTTGCTTCCTTTTCTCCTTCTTTCTTTTTTTTCTGTTTTTGTTTTTTTTCCTCTCTTTCTGAGCATATCTATTTTTCTTCCTCTATCCTTCTTCTTCTACTCTTTTTTTTATCTGTTTTTTTTTTTTGCTATTTGACATATTGGTGTCACCAATAAATCATTGCTCTCCACATTTAAAGAAGAGGGGAGCAGGTACTCTCAGAAACAGACAAAAGGATGGATGGAGGGATTGTCGCTCTGCATGTTACCGTAGTTCAGATTTGGCTAAAAATGAAATATTTTCAAAATAAATGTTCTTTTTTTAACTTTATGCTTGTTGTTTTGTTAATTTAACCTCAAGTAAATGTTAAATTGTCATCAATGAGGCAGTAATTCTTATTAAAAATGACAAACAGAAGTGGACGAAACAAAAGTGTTTTGCAAAAATGGCGTAGAATCCAAAATCAGAGGCCTAAAATGTTAAAAGTTTACACAAAATAATAAAAACCTAATTTTTCACCCCCTGCATGAAATACTCAATGCCCATTATAAGACATGCAGGTAATCATGTTGCTTCTAACACATCAGTCTGGGGTTCCTGGTCCACTCCATGATGCTGGTTTCAGTCTAAACATATGAAAACCACGTGAATAGCCTGCAGGATCACAATAAAGCAAAGTTAAATTAAACTGCAGCTAAAGCCAGTAAAATCACAAAGTGCAACCTGACATAAAAGCGAAGTCGAACCTATAAAAGCGCAGACTTTAACATGAAAGCACGGTGAAGTATAGAGCGCGTATAAAGAACAGCTCACTGTTCCTTTATTAACTGATTAATTATGATGGCGGCGATTTGACTTAATGACCGTCTGGTTTAGAAAATGTGTTCAGAGGCGTGAATGGTCGAACTAATGAACAATTTCCTGCTTTAACCAGAAGAGTGATGTTTTTTTATTTAACCCCTTTTTGACTATTTTATTATTTTTTTAAACTTTCTAAATCATGAATTTCTTATTTCAGGAGTTGTGTCAGTTGTCTTACAAGGATGCTAGCCCTGAGCTAAATGATGAACAGTAACAAATAAAAAAGGTAAATGTATACTAAGAACAAAAAAAGTCCAGTTTTCAAAAGATAAAAGTTAAACTTATTTTCCAATCAACTACCTTTTTTATTTTCATTCAGAGGAGAAAGCAGTTACGCTAACATGCTGGTGTGTTAAATGCGTAATTCGTGAACTTTAATTATTTTAAAGTTATATTTTGGGCCTTTTTGCCTTTATTTGATAGGACAGCTGAAGATAGACAGGAAATGTGGGGAGTAGAGAGTGGAGGAAGACATGCATGAGGAGAATGCGCCGAGTACTGTAGCCTCTGTATGTGGGGCGCTTAGACCACTAGGCCACCAGTGCCCCAAGAAATTCAATTTTTAACACAATTTGTAAGTTATAACAGATTAAAATAAATATCAAATTTAGCCCATTGGAATGTCTTAAGCCTTAAGCAATATTTGATGAAGTAAAGAAAAAATGCTATATAGCTAGTGCTAATAAAAAACACAAAATCATCTAATTTGATTTAATTGTGTCTAAAAGAAGTCAACCTTTTATTCAACTACTCATGTAGATAAATAATTCTAAATTTCTAAATACATGTGTTATTTATACATTTGATGTAGACTTGTGAAATATCTTTTACCAGCTAGCTTTAACGGATGCTAGTGTATGGAAGGACCTAGCATGACTCAGCAAGC